>NC_053025.1:437635774-437807353 GCF_003073215.2 Triticum urartu | reverse complement strand
ACATGTTCATGATCAAGTTGTTTAAAATTCATAATATCGTTTCTAAGAGAGATGATCTTAGCGGGAGGAAAATACTTAGAGATAAAAGCATCTTTTCACTTGTTCCATGAATCAATACTATTTTAGGCAAAGATGAAAACCAAGCTTTAGCACGATCTCTAAGAGAAAAAGGAAATAGCTTCAATTTAACAATATCATTATCGACATCTTTTTTCTTGCATGTCACACAAATCAACGAAGCTATTAACATGAGTAGCGGCATCTTCACTAGGAAGGCCGGAGAACGGATCTTTCATGACAAGATTCAACAAAGCAGTATTAATTTCACAAGATTCAGCATCGGTAAGAGGAGCAATCGGAGTGCTAAGGAAATCATTATTGTTGATATTGGTGAAGTCACACAATTTAGTATTATCTTGAGCCATCACGACAAACAAGCAATCCAACACACGAGCAAACAAGAGCAAACGGACAAAAGAGGCAAATAGAGAGGGAGGATAGAGAGAGAGAGGGCGAATAAAACGGCAAGGGTGAAGTGGGGGAGAGGAAAACGAGAGGCAAATGGCAAAAAAATGTAATGCGGGAGATAGGGATTGTGATGGGTACTTGGTATGTTGACTTTTGGGCAGACTCCCCGGCAACGGCGCCAGAAATTCTTCTTGCTACCTCTTGAGCACTACGTTGGATTTCCCCGAAGAGGAAGGGATGATGCAGCAAAGTAGCGTACGTATTTCCCTCAGTTTTTGAGAACCAAGGTATCAATCCAGTAGGAGGCTACGCTCGAGTCCCTCGTACCTACACAAAAACAATAGCTCAACACAACCAACACGCTTAGGGGTTGTCAATCCCTTCATGGTCACTTATGAAAGTGAGATCTGATAGAGATGATAAATAATATTTTTTTGGTATTTTTGGTATAGAGATGCAAAGTAAATAAAGTAAAAGCAAAGTAAAAGTAAAGCAATAGTAAAGTGATGGAGATTGATATGATGAGAAAGATACCCAGGGGCCATAGGTTTCACTAGTGGCTTCTCTCAAGAGCATAAGTATTCCACGGTGGGTGAACAAATTACTGTTGAGTAATTAACAGAATTGAGCATAGTTATGAGAATATCTAGGTATGATCATGTATATAGGCATCACATCCGAGACAAGTAGACCAAAACGATTCTGCATCTACTACTATTACTCCACTCATCGACCGCTATCCAGCATGCATCTAGAGTATTAATTTAAAAACAGAGTAACGCCTTAAGAAAGATGACATGATGTAGAGGGATAGTTTCATGCAATATGATAAAAAACCCAGCTTGTTATCCTCGATGGCAACAATACAATACGTGTCTTGCTGTCCCTTCTGTCACTGGGAAAGGACACCGCAAGATTGAACCCAAAGCTAAGCACTTCTCCCATGGCAAGAACAACCAATCCAGTAGGCCAAACCAAACCGATAATTCGAAGAGACTTGCAAAGATAACCGATCATACATAAAAGAATTCAGAAAAGATTCAAATATTATTCATAGATAGACTTGATCATAAACCCACAATTCATCGGTCTCAACAAACACACCGCAAAAAGAAGATTACATTGAATAGATCTCCATGAGAGAGGGGGAGAACATTGTATTGAGATCCAAAAAGAGAGAAGAAGTCATCTAGCTACTAGCTATGGACCCGTAGGTCTGAAGTAAACTACTCACACTTCATCGGAGGGGCTTGGATGATGATGTAGAAGCCCTCCGTGATCGATGCCTCCTCCGGTGGAGCTCCGGAACAGGCCCCAAGATGGGATCTCGTGGATACAGAAAGTTTCCGCGGTGGAATTAGGTTTTTGGCTCCATCCCCGATCGTTTGGGGGTACATGGATATATATAGGAGGAAGAAGTACGTCGGTGGAGCTTCGAGGGGCCCACGAGGTAGGGGGCGCACCCTAGGGGGGGCGCCCCTACCCTCTTGAGCACCTTGTGGCTTTCTTGACGGAGGGTCCAAGTCTCCTGGATCTTATCTGATGAGAAAATCACGTTTCCGAAGGTTTCATTCCGTTTGGACTCCGTTTGATATTCCTTTTCTTCGAAACCCTAAAACAGGCAAAAACAACAATTCTGGGTTGGGCCTCCAGTTAATAGGTTAGTCGCAAAAATAATATAAAAGTGGAAAATAAAGCCCAATAATGTCTAAAACTGTAGATAATATAGCATGGAGCAATCAAAAATTATAGATACGTTGGAGACGTATCATGGACTTTCCAAAAGGCTCTGATACAAGACCCTTCCTGAAAAGATGATGGATTGTAGTTGCAAATCTGACTGAGAACATAGTTTGTTGGTTTTCAATAGAGTTTATGCTTTTACTTTGATGTTGTGATCAATTGTTACATGTTCATGAGAAGTTATATGATAAAGTTATGTGATAAAGTTCTATGATAAAGTTTGTTGCTATCATAAGAATAAGCATGATGCTCCTATGTCTGTATTTTGTTTTTATCGACACCTCTCTCTCTCTACGCATGTGGGCATGTTTTTTGATATCGGTTTTTCTCTTGTGGACAAGAGAGGTCTAAGCTTGGAGGAGTTGATGCGTCCATTTTGCATCATGTTTTCCTACTATTATTTTCAATGTTTTTATGCATAATAATGCTTTAAGGAGTAATTCTAATGCCTTTTATCTCATGATATGCAAGGTTTTCACAAAGAGGGATGATACGTCTCCAACGTATCTATAATTTTTTATTGTTCCATGCTATTATATTATTTGTTTTGGATGTTTTATATGCATTAATATGCTATTTTATATTATTTTGGGGACTAACCTATTAACCTAGAGCGCAATACCAGTTTCTGTTTTTCCTTGTTTTTGAGTTTTATAGAAAAGGAATATCAAACGGAGTCCAAACAGAATAAAATTTTTGTGATGATTTTTCTTAGACTAGAAGACTTGGAGAGGGGGGCAGAGGAGTCCCGAGGAGGCCACAAGCCTCCTAGGCGCGCCCTGAGGGCTTGTGGGCCCCTCGGGTGACCTCTAACCCTAATTCTTGCACTATAAATTCCCAAATATTCCCAAACCATTAGGGGCATCCACCAAAATACTTTCCTTCCGCCGCAAGCCTCTGTTCTCGTGAGATCCCATCTTGGGGCCTTTTCTGGTACCCTGCCGGAGGGGGATTCGACCATAGAGGGCATCTACATCGACCTTTCTACCCTTCCGATGAAGCGTGAGTAGTTTACCACGAACCTAAGGGTCCATAGCTCTTAGCTAGATGGCTTCTTCTCTCTCTATGATCTTCAATACCATGTTCTCCTTGATGTTCTTGGAGTTCTATTCGATGTAATATTCTTTTTGCGGTGTGTTTGTCGAGATCCGATGAATTGTGGATTTATGATCAGATTATCTATGAATATTATTTGAGTCTTTTCTGAACTCTTTTATGCATGATCAAATTTCTTTGTATTTCTCTTCCAATTCTTGGTTTGGTTTGGCCAACTAGATTGGTTTTTCTTGCAATGAGAGGTGCTTAGTTTTGGGTTCAATCTTGCAGTGTCCTCACCTAGTGACATAGTAGGGGTAGCAAGGCACATATTGTATTGTTGCCATCAAGGGTAAAAAGATGGGGTTTTCATCATATTGCTTGAGTTTATCCCTCTACATCATGTCATCTTACTTAAGGTGTTACTCCGTTCTTATGAACTTAATACTCTAGATGCATGCTGGATAGCGGACGATGTGTGGAGTAATAGTAGTAGATGTAGAATCGTTTTGTTCTACTTGACACGGACGTGATGTCTATATTCATGATCATTGCCTCAGATATTGTCATAACTTTGTGCTTTTCTATCAATTGCTTGACAGTAATTTGTTTATACACTGTATGTTTTCTTTCAAGAGAGAAGCCTCTAGTGAAACCTATTTCCCCGGGTCTATTTTCCATGATATATTTTCTGATGTATAAACCAAAAAACTCAAAAATACCTTGCTGCAATTTATTTAGATTTACTTTAGTTTGCTCTTTTATTTATCTTCTATACCTATCTCTATTAGATCCCACTCTTGTTTGTAACCATGAAGGGATTGACAACCCCTTTTTCGCATTGAGAGCAAGTGTTTGTTAGTTTGTGCAGGTGCATAGATTAGAGACTTGCTTGTGCCTCCTACTTGATTGATAGGTTGGTTCTTAACTGAGGGAAATACTTATCTCTACTTTACTGCATCACCCTTTCCTCTTCAAGGGAAAAATCAACTTGGTGAGCACAAGACACCAGGGTGCGCCAGCCCCCCCAGGCGCGCCCTGGTGGGTTGTGCTCAGCCCAGATCACCTCCGGTGCCCATCTTCTGGTATATAGGTCATTTTGACCTAGAAAAAATAAGGGGAGGACTTTCGGGACAGAGCGCCGCCATCTCGAGGCGGAACTTGGGAAGGAGCACTTTTGCCCTCCGGTGGAGTGATTCCGCCGGGGAAACTTCCCTCCCGGAGGGGAAAATTGAAGCCATCGTCATCACCAACAGCCCTCTCATATTTGGGAGGCCAATCTCCATCAACATCTTCAACGGCACCATCTCCTCTCAAACCCTTGTTCATCTCTTGTGTTCAATCTTTGTACCGAAACCACAGATTGGTACCTGTGGGTGACTAGTAGTGTTGATTACATCTTGTAGTTGATTACTATATGGTTTATTTGGTGGAATATTATATGTTGATATCCATTATGCTATTCAATACCCCTCTGATCTTGAGCATGATTATCATTTGTGAGTAGTTACTTTTGTTCTTGAGGTCACAGGAGAAATCTTGTTGCAAGTAATGATGTGAACTTGATATGTGTTCGATAATTTGATGATATGTATGTTTGTGATTCCCTTAGTGGTGTCATGTGAACGTCGAATGCATGACACTTCACCATATTTGGGCCTAAGGGAATGCATTGTGGAGTAGTTATTAAATGACGGGTTGCTAGAGTGACAGAAGCTTAAACCCTAGTTTATGCGCTACTTCGTAAGGGACTGATTTGGATCCAAATGTTTAATGAATTGGTTAGATTTTATATTAATACTTTTCTCATAGTTGCGGATGCTTGTGAGGGGGTTAATCATAAGTGGGATGTTTGCTCAAGTAAGAACGTCACCCAAGCATCGGTCCACCCACATATCAAATTATCAAAGTAGCGAACACGAATCAAACCAACCTGATGAAAGTGACTAGATGAAATTCCCATGTACCCTCAAGAACGCTTTGCTTATTATAAGAGACCGTTTTAGCCTATCCTTTACCACAAAAGGATTGGGATACCTTGCTGCACTTTATTTACCGTTACCATTCCTTGCTCATTACAAATTACCTTGCTATCAAACTACTCGTTACCGACAATTTCAGTGCTTGCAGAGATTACCTTGCTGAAAACCACTTGTCATTTCTTTCTGCTCCTCGTTGGGTTCGACACTCTTATTTATCGGAAGGACTAAAATTAACCCCCTATAATTGTGGGTCATCAAAAACGTGAAGGAATATTTGAACAAGAGTTTTTCAATGAAGGACCTAGGAGAAGCTACTTTCATATTAGGCATCAAGATCTATAGAGATAGATCAAGACGCTTAATAAGACTTTCACAAAGCATGTACCTTGATAAAGTTTTGAAGAAGTTCAAAATGGATCAGTCCAAGAAGGGGTTCTTGCCTGTTTTGCAAGGTGTGAGGTTGTGTAAGACCCAATGCCCAACGACTACAAAGGATAGAGAAAACATGAGTGCCATCCTCTATGCTTTTGCCATAGGCTCTATCATGTATGCGATGTTGTGCACAAGACCAGATGGCGGCCTTGCCATAAGTATGGCTGAAAGGTTTCAAAGTAATCCAGGAATGGAACACTGGACAACGGTCAAGAATATCCTTAAGTACCTGAGAAGGACTAAGGAAATGTTTCTCGTTTATGGAGGTGATCAAGAGCTCGTCGTAAAGGGTAACGTTGATGCAAGCTTTGACACTAATCTGGATGACTCTATGTCTCAAACCAGATATGTATATATTCTGAATGGGGGAGCGGTAAGCTGGTGCAGTTCCAAGAAAAGCGTGGTAGCTGATTCTACATGCGAAGTGGAGTACATAGCTGCCTCGGAGGCAGTGAAGGAAGGTGTCTGGATGAAGCAGTTCATGACATATCTTGGAGTTGTACCCAGTGTACTGGACCCAATGACTCTCTTCTGTGACAACACTGGTGCCATTACTCTAGCCAAGGAACCAAGGTTTCACAAGAGGACCAGACACATAAAGCGATGCTTGAATTCCATCCGCGATGCGGTCAACGAGGAGGACATAAACATTTGCAAAGTACATACGGATCTGAATGTTGCAGATCCGTTGACTAAACCTCTTTCACGGGCAAAACATGATCAACACCAGAACTCTGTGGGTGTTAGATTCATTACCATGTAATACTAGATTATTTACTCTAGTGCAAGTGGGAGACTGTTGGAAATATGCCCCAAAGGCAATAATAAAGTGGTTATTATTATATTTCCTTGTTCATGATAATCGTTCATTATCCATGCTATAATTGTATTGATTGGAAACTCAAATACATGTGTGGATACATAGACAACAACATATCCCTACCAAGCCTCTACCGGACTAGCTCGTTGATCAAAGATGGCTATGATTTCCTATCCATAGACATGAGTTGTCATTTGATAACGGGATCACATCATTAGGAGAATGATGTGATTGACAAGACCCAAAGTATAAGCATAGCATATGGTTGTATCAAGTTTATTGCTATCATTTTCTACATGTCAAGTATCTGTTCCTATGACCATGAGATCATGCAACTCACTGACATCGAAGGAGTACCTTGTGTGTATCAAACGTCACAACGTAACTGGGTGACTATAAAGATGCTCTACAGGTATCTCCAAGGGTGTCTTTTGAGATGGCATGGATCAAGACTGGGATTTGTCACTCCGTACGATGAAGACGTCTCTCAGGGCCCACTCGATAATACAACATCACAATGAGCTTGCAAGCAATGTGACTAAAGAGTCAGCCACGTGATATTGTATTACGGAATGAGTAAAGAGACTTGCCGGTAATGAGATTGAATTAGGTATGGAGATAGCGACGATTGAATTTCGGGCAAGTAACATATCGATGGACAAAGGGAACTGCATACAAGATTAGCTGAATCCTTGGCATCGAGGTTCGACCGATAAAGATCTTCGTAGAATATGTAGGAACCAATATGGACATCCAGGTCCCGCTATTGGTTATTGATCGTAGAGGTGTCTCATTCATGTCTACATAGTTCTTGAACCCGCACGGTCTACATACTTAATGTTTGGTGACGATCTAAGTATAGTTCAGTTATTGTGTTGGTGACCGAAGGTTGTTCGGAGTCCCGGATGAGATCTCGGACATGATGAGGAACTCTGAAATGGTCTGGAGGTGAAGATTGATATATAGGATGAAGGATATCGGAGTCCAGAAGTGTTCCGGGGGTACCGAGTTATCGTTAGAGAACCGAAAAGTGTTTAGGGGGGCGGGAAGTGTTGCGGGTTTCGTGGGCCATGGGAAGGGGGTACACCAGCCCACAAGGGGTTGGGCGCCACCCAAACCCTAGCCCACTCGGCCAAGGGGTGGGGGAACCCACCTAGGGGTCGGCCACCTTGTGGCTTGGTGGCCAAGCCACCCTAGGGTTTCCCTAAGGGGTGCCCCATCTGGTGGCCGCCCCCCTAGGGGAAACCCTAGGGCGCCTCCTCCTCCCTTCCCCTATATATAGACGTGGAGAGGGAGGGCAGCTGCACCCATCATTGCCACGTCGCTGCCCTTCCTCTCCCTCGTAGTTCTTCTTCTTCTCTGCAAGGCTGGGGAAGGCGTGGTGTGATTTCTCCACCACCGCCTCCATCATGCCATCGTTCTGCCGGAGAACTCAAGCTACTACTTCACCATCGCTCGCTGGATCGAGGAGGTGAAGGCGTCATCAGGCCGTACGTGTGTTGAACGCGGAGGTGCCGTCCGTTCGGCACTTGATCGAGAGTTCGTGGATGGATCGTGATTGAATCGCGAAGACATTCGACTACATCAACCACGTTTCTTAGCGCTTCCGCTTAGCAATGTACAAGGGTATGTATATGCAATCTCTCCCCTCGTAGATGTTCATCTCCTAGACTGATCTTGGTGAGCGCATGGATTTTCTTGTTTCCCATGCAACGTAACCCAACAAACCTTGGACCTAGAAGCAGAGCACCGATATGTCCCAGACATCCAAGTGAGGGTGCGAGCAGAGTCATTGGTGAGGTACAAAGTGGCAAAAAACTGCATCAAAAGACCCTCATTGTATGGGCGGTTGAAGGTGACAAAAGCAATCAGACCAAACCTCCCAAGAGCAGAATAAACACCTAGATAGAGATGATCATTGTCCCAGAGACACTCAACATTTACTTGCTTGTGTGGGCAAACTTCTTGTCCTTGGTCATAAGGTGCTCATGGAACACTCTCTGCTGGAACTCATTCTTGAAGCAGGGACCAACTCCCAAGGCAGTGGCAGCAGCATATGGATGAGTCTGCCTCTCAGCCCGGATATCTGGCTTGATCCATTTGGAGAGGGGCATCCCCCTAAGATCTCGCCCGCCTTGGAATGGCTTGCTTGGAACTAGACTCTTCTTCTTCTTCTTCATCACCATCAACAAAATCATCCTCAACTTCTATCTATGCCTCTCCGGGGTTGACATAGTGAGCATCTTACTGGGAGTCATACTCCTCCTATGAATCCTCTGAAGCCTCAACCACGAGCTTCTTGTTGGCGGCACGGCAAACACGGCCCTGACCAGACCCCTGACCAATTCCCTTTGACGGCTAATGACGAGCAATAGTGAACTCCTTCAAACCTGCCTTTGGGCACTTGGGACAAAGCTCGGATCTCTTGTCAGCGGAGTCTGAAACACAACAGCAACAAAACACAACACCAAGAGACACACAAATGAGTACAAGTGCTCAAGACGCTAGCGAGAAATGGAGACAAAGAAGAAACATAACTGACACCACTATGTACCCCGTGCGCACGGGGGTCCCGTGCACACGGTACACGACCGTGGACATGGGGTTTGCCTAGCAGTAGCCACTTCCAGGTTAAGATCCGGGAGTGGGTGCGGCAGGGGAACCTCCACAATATTGCACAACCATTTCTCGTCCATTCCAATGAAATTAATAGGCCTAAACTAGTAGAAGTGGGAAACCTTAAGGACTAACAATGGATCCATGGAGGAAAGAAGGAAGGACAAAGGGAGGGGGAATACCAGAGGAGGACCCCATCCCGGGAGATCTCCACAGAGAAACGGAGCCCCACGGCGCACAGAGGAGCACCGGCGGACGGGGAGGTGATGGCGGCGGCCCAGGAGGCGTCCTGGGGAGTGGAGGGGCGAATGTGTGGGAATGAACCCTAACCACCCCCACACGCCCCACCCCTTCAGGGCCAGAAACCGCATACCCCGTGCACACGGGCTAAAGTGCCATGTGGGCACGGGGTATTCAGGAAGTTTTGACCAGAAACATGCCTTGTAGTTATGGCTGAATATGAATTCTAACCACAACTTGAGGGTGCATTTCAGTCTAATTTACAAATTCATCGCGCGAGAAGTCCAACCTACTAGAAAGGTATATTTGGAGCACTTGTACAAGATGGGAAAGACTCCAGTACCAACCGCAGAGCACAAGAGAACTAAAAACACAAAAGCAAAACAAACAAAACACAAGAGAAAAGACTCAACCTCCAAAGGAGGGTAGTGGCCGAAGCCACTATGTTTGAGTGCGTTTAGTATGGCACCGCGAAGATATGAACCTTGGGCCCAAGACCAATACTCATCTTTGAAGCACAAGTGCCACCATGAAGTGACGAATGTGAAAGATTTTGTTCAATTTATGCACCACTAAGATGAGGTAGCTCATGAGTTGAGCTAGCTCCCCCTAGATATGTGCCTACATCTAAACAAGATATTATATGAGTATGTGTGCATGGGCAAGAATCTCAACCCAAGTTACTTATATCCACGATATTTAGCTCCTGCCTTAACTCACAAAATCTTGCTTCGTCAAGTGGCTTGGTGGAAATATCGACAAGTTGCTTCTTGGTGTTGACATGGAATAAATCAATGTCCCCCTTGGCCACATGATCCCAAATAAAATGATGACGAATCTCAATATGTTTGGTCTTGCTATGTTGCACTGGATATTCGGTGATCTTGATTGCACTTTCATTGTCGCACAAAAGAGGCACTTTGTCAAATTTGATATTGTAATCCATCGAAGTTTGCCTCATCCATAATAACTGTCCACAACAACTTTCCACCACAATGTACTCGGCTTCGGCAGTTGAGAGAGATATAAAATTTTGCTTCTTCAAAGACCAACTTACCAAAGATCTCCCTAGGAATTGACATGAACCAGAAGTGGAATTACAGTCAACCTTGTCTCTGGCCCAATCCGAATCCGAGTATCCCACTGACTTGAAAGTTGATCCTTTGGATACCAAAGGCCCAAGTTTGGGGTATGAACCAAATATCGAAGGATTCTTTTCACTACCAAAAAATGGCTCTCCTTAGGAGCGGATTGAAATCTTGCACATATACAGAGACTCAACATAATATTCAGTCTAGATGCACAAAGGTAAAGCAAGGAACCGATCATGGAGCAATATATGATACGTCTCCAACGTATCTATAATTTTTGATTGCTCCATGCTATATTATCTTCTGTTTTGGACATTATTGGGCTTTATTATCCACTTTTATATTATTTTTGGGACTAACCTATTGACCCAGAGCCTAGTGCCAGTTCCTGTTTTTTCCCTTGTTTCAGTGTTTCGAAGAAAAGGAATATCAAATGGAGTCGAAACGGAATGAAACCTTCTGGAGAAGTTATTTTTGGAAGGAAAGCTACCCGATAGACTTGGAGTGCATGCCAGGAAAGAAACGAGGGAGCCACGAGGCAGGAGGGCGCGCCCTCCACCCTCGTGGGCCCCTCGTGGCTCCCCTGACATATTTCTTCCGCCTATATATATATATATATCCATATACCCTAAAACGATCGGGGAGCAGAATAGATCGGGAGTTCCACCGCCAGAAGCCTCCGTAGCCACCGAAAACCAATCTAGACCCGTTCGGGCACCCTGCCGGAGGGGGGAACCCTCTCCGGTGGCCATCTTCATCATCCCGGTGCTCTCCATGACGAGGAGGGAGTAGTTCTCCCTCGGGGCTGAGGGTATGTACCAGTAGCTATGTGTTTGATCTCTCTCTCTCTCTCTCTCTCTCTCTCTCGTGTTCTTGATTTGACACAATCTTGATGTATCGCGAGCTTTGCTATTATAGTTGGATCTTATGTTTCTTCCCCCCCCTCTACTCTCTTGTAATGGATTGAGTTTTCCCTTTGAAGTTATCTCATCAGATTGAGTCTTTAAAGATTTGAGAAGACTTGATGTATGTCTTGCCGTGCGTATCTGTGGTGACAATGGGATATCACATGATTCACTTGATGTATGTTTTGGTGATCAACTTGCGGGTTCCGCCCATGAACCTATGCATAGGGGTTGGCATACGTTTTCATCATGATTCTCCGGTAGAAACTTTGGGGCACTCTTTGAGGTTCTATGTGTTGGTTGAATAGATGAATCTGAGATTGTGTGATTGATATCGTATAATCATACCCACGGATACTTGAGGTTACATTGGAGTATCTAGGTGACATTAGGGTGTTGATTGATTTGTGTCTTAAGGTGTTATTCTAGTACGAACTCTAGGGCTGTTTGTGACACTTACAGGAATAGCCCAACGGATTGATTGGAAAGAATAACTTTGAGGTGGTTTCGTACCCTACCATAATCTCTTCGTTTGTTCTCCGCTATTAGTGACTTTGGAGTGACTCTTTGTTGCATGTTTAGGGATAGTTATATGATCCAATTATGTTATTATTGTTGAGAGGACTTGCACTAGTGAAAGTATGAACCCTAGACCTTGTTTCAACGCATTGCAATACCGTTTACACTCACTTTTATCATTAGTTACCTTGCTGTTTTTATATTTTCAGATTACAAAAACATTTATCTACCATCCATATACCACTTGTATCACCATCTCTTCGCCGAACTAGTGCACCTATACAATTTACCATTGTATTGGGTGTGTTGGGGACACAAGAGACTCTTTGTTATTTGGTTGCAGGGTTGCTTGAGAGAGACCATCTTCATCCTACGCCTCCTACGGATTGATAATCCTTAGGTCATCCACTTGAGGGAAATTTGCTACTGTCCTACATATCTCTGCACTTGGAGGCCCAACAACGTCTACAATAAGAAGGTTGTGTTGTAGACATCAAGCTCTTTTCTGGCGCCGTTGCCGGGGAGGCTAGGTAAGCGACACTAACACCCCGTCAACTAAGCTCTTTTCTGGCGCCGTTGCCGGGGAGGTGAGTGCTTCAAGGTATATCTTTAGATCTTGCAATCGAATCTTTTTGTTTCTTGTTTTAGCACTAGTTTAGTTTATAAAAGAAAAGTACAAAAAAATGGAATTGAGTTTGCCTCATACGCTTCATCTTTTTAATGTCCTTCGTGAGTATGATGGAAAGGAAAATTGTGCCAAAGTGTTAGAAGAAGAATGCATTAAAATGTTTGGCACTAAATCTTTGAACGATGAGCATGATTGCAATGTTGTTAGTATGAATTCCTTGAATATCCATGATGCTAATGATATGCAAAGCCATAAGCTTGGGGAAGCTATGTTTGATGAAGATGATATTTTTTGTCCCCCAAGCTTTGATGAGCAAATTTACTATGATGAAAGCATGCCTCCTATCTATGATGATTATTGTGATGACACGTATGCTTTAAAGAATAATGATAACCATGAAACTTGTCATCTTGATCTTAATTTTCAATCACATGATAGTTATTTTGTTGAGTTTGCTCCTACTACTATTCTGAATGAGAAGAATTTTGCTTATGTGGAGAGTAGTAAATTTTCTATGCAAGTAGATCATGAAAATAATGCTTTAGGTGCTGGTTATATTGTTGAATTCATTCATGATGCTACTAAAAATTATTATGAGGGAGGAATATATGCTTGTAGGAATTGCAATAATACAAAGTTTCCTCTCTATGTGCTTAAAGTTTTGAAGTTATGCTTGTTTTACCTTCCTATGCTAGTTGATTGTTGTTCCCATAAGTTGTTTGCTCACAAAATCCCTATGCATAGGAAGTGGGTTAGACTCAAATGTGCTAGTCATATTCTTCATGATGCTCTCTTTATGTTTCAATTCTTATCTTTTATGTGAGCACCATTGAAATCATCGTGCCTAGCTAGGGGCGTTAAACGTTAGCGCTTGTTGGGAGGAAACCCAATTTTATTTTTATTCCTTGCTTTTTGTTACTGTTTAGTAATAAATTAATCATCTAGCCTATGTTTAGATGTGGTTTTATGTGTTCAATTAGCGTTTGTGCCAAGTAGAACCTTTGGGAAGACTTGGGTGAAGTCTTTGCGATCATGCTGTAAAAAACAGAAACTTTAGCGCTCACGAGAATTGCTGCCATTTTTTATTGGAGAGCGCTATTTAGTTAATTCTTTTTGAAGATGATTAATAGATAAATCCCTCAGGTCCACCAATTTATTTGAGAATTTTATGAGTTCCATAAGTGGTCTAAACCTACAGATTACTACAGACTGTTCTGTTTTTGACAGATTCTGTTTTCATCGTGTTGTTTGCTTATTTAGATGAATCTATGAGTAGTATCGGAGGGTATGAACCATAGATAAGTTGGAATACAGTAGATATTACACAAATATGAATTTAGAATGAGTTCACAACAGTACCTAAGTGGTGATTTATTTTCTTATACTAACAGAGCTTACGAGTTTTCTGTTAAGTTTTGTGTTGTGAAGTTTTCAAGTTTTGGGTAAAGATTCGATGGACTATGGAACAAGGAGTGGCAAGAGCCTAAGCTTGGGGATTCCCAAGGCACCCCAAGGAAATATTCAAGGACAACCAAGAGCCTAAGCTTGGGGATGCCCCGTAAGGCATCCCCTCTTTCGTCTTCGTTCATCGGTAACTTTACTTGGAGCTATATTTTTATTCGCCACATGATATGTGTTTTGCTTGGAGCGTCATTTTATTTTCTTTTGTTTTGCTTGCTGTTTGAATAAAATACCAAGATCTGAAATTATTAAATGTTAAAGAGTCTTCACATAGTTGCATAATTATTCGACTACTCATTGATCTTCACTTATATCTTTCGGAGTAGTTTGTCATTTGCTCTAGTGCTTCACTTATATCTTTTTAGAGCACAGTGGTGGTTTTATTTTGTAGAAATAATTGATCTCTCATGCTTCACTTATATTATTTTGAGAGTCTTTAGAACAGAATTGTAATTTGCTTTGGTTATGAAACTAGTCCTAATATGATGGGCATCCAAGAGGGATATAATAAAAACTTTCATATAGAGTGCATTGAATACTAAGAGAACTTTGATACTCGATAATTGTTTTGAGATATGGAGATAGTAATATCAAAGTTGTGCTAGTTGAGTAGTTGTGAATTTGAGGAATACTTGTGTTGAAGTTTGCAAGTCCCGTAGCATGCACGTATGGTAAACGTTGTGTAACAAATTTGAAACATGAGGTGTTATTTGATTGTCTTCCTTATGAGTGGCGGTCGGGGACGAGCGTTGGTCTTTTCCTACCAATCTATCCCCCTAGGAGCATGCGCGTAGTGCTTGGTTTTTGATGACTTGTAGATTTTTGCAATAAGTATGTGAGTTCTTTATGACTAATGTTGAGTCCATGGATTATACGCACTCTCACCCTTCCATCATTTCTAGCCTCTTCGGTACCGTGCATTGCCCTTTCTCACATTGAGAGTTGGTGCAAACTTTGCCGGTGCATCAAAGTAGCGTAAGGGATGATGCAGCAAAGTAGCGTAAGTATTTCCCTCAGTTTTTGAGAACCAAGGTATCAATCCAGTAGGAGGCTACGCGCGAGTCCCTCGTACCTGCACAAAACAAATAAATCCTCACAACCAACGCGAATAGGGGTTGTGAATCCCTACACGGCCACTTACGAGAGTGAGATCTGATAGATATGATAAGATAATATTTTTGGTATTTTTGGGATAAAGATGCAAAGTAAAATAAAGGCAAAGTAAAAAAGCAAAGTAAATAAATAAGCAGTAGGACATTAATATGATAAAGATAGACCCGGGGGCCATAGGTTTGACTAGTGGCTTCTCTCGAGAGCATAATTATTCTACGGTGGATGAAAAAATTACTATTGAGCAATTGACAGAATTGAGCATAGTTATGAGAATATCTAGGTATGATCATGTATATAGGCATCACGTCCGAGAAAAGTAGACCGACTCTTGCCTGCATCTACTACTATTACTCCACCCATCGACCGCTATCCAACATGCATCTAGAGTATTAAGTTAAAAACAGAGTAACGCCTTAAGCAAGATGACATGATGTAGAGGGATAAACTCATGCAATATGATGAAAACCCCATCTTGTTATCCTCGATGGCAACAATACAATATGTGCCTTGCTGCCCCTACTGTCACTGGGAAAGGACACCGCAAGATTGAACCCAAAGCTAAGCACTTCTCCCATTGCAAGAAAGATCAATCTAGTAGGCCAAACCAAACTGATAATTCAAAGAGACTTGTAAAGATAACCAGTCATACATAAAAGAATTCAGAGAAGATTCAAATATTATTCATAGATAGACTTGATCATAAACCCACAATTCATCGGTCTCAACAAACACACCGCAAAAACAAGATTACATCAAATAGTTCTCCACAAGAGAGGGGGAGAACATTCTATTGAGATCCAAAAAGAGAGAAGAAGCCATCTAGCTACTAACTATGGACCCGTAGGTCTAAGGTGAACTACTCACACTATGGTGTTGATGTAGAAGCCCTCCGTGATCGATGCCCCCTCCGGCGGAGCTCCGAAACAGGCCCCAAGATGGGATCTCGTGGATACAGAAAGTTGCGGCAGTGGAATTAGGTTTTTGGCTCCGTATCTGATTGTTCGGGGATACGTAGGTATATATAGGAGGAAGGAGTATGTCGGTGGAGCAACAGGGGGCCCACGAGGGTGGAGGGCGCGCTTGGGGGGTAGGCGCGCCCCCTACCTCGTGGCCTCCTCTTTTGTGTCTTGACGTAGGGTCCAAGTCTCATGGGTCTTGTTCGTTGAGAAAATCACGTTCCCGAAGGTTTCATTCCGTTTGGACTCCGTTTGATATTCCTTTTCTTCAAAACCCTAAAACAGGCAAAAACAGCAATTCTGGGCTGGGCCTCCGGTTAATAGGTTAGTCCCAAAACTAATATAGAAGTGGATAATAAAGCCTAATAATGTCCAAAACAGTAGATAATATAGCATGGAGCAATCAAAATTATAGATACGTTGGAGACGTATCATACGCTCTTTCACACATAAACCTCCTTATATCTTCCTCAAAACAGCCACCATACCTACCTATTATGGCATTTCCATAGCCATTCCGAGATATGTTGCCATGCAACTTTCCACCATTCCATTTATCATGACACGTTCATCATTGTCATATTGCTTAGCATGATCATGTAGTTGACATAGTATTTGTGGCAAAGCCACCGTTCATAATTATTTCATACATGTCACTCTTGGTTCATTGCATATCCCGGTACACCGCCGTAGGCATTCATATAGAGTCATACTTTGTTCTAGTATCGAGTTGTAATCATTGAGTTGTAAATAAATAGAAGTGTGATGATCATCATTTTCTAGAGCATTGTCCCAAGTGAGGAATATATATAAAAAAGAGAAAGGCCATAAAAAAAAGAGAAGGCCCCCCCAAAAAGAGAAAGGCCATAAAAAAGAGAGAAAAGAGAGAAGGGACAATGCTACTATCCTTTGCCACACTTGTGCTTCAAAGTAGCACCATAATCCTCATGATAGAGAGTCTCTTGTTTTGTCACTTTCATATACTAGTGGGAATTTTTCATTATAGAACTTGGCTTGTATATTCCAACAATGGGCCTCCTCAAGTGCCCTAGGTCTTTGTGAGCAAGCAAGTTGGATGCACACCCATTTAGTTTCTTTTATTGACCTTTCATACATTTATAGCTCTAGTGCATCCGTTGCATGGAAATCCCTACTCCTTGCATTAACATCAACCGATGGGCATCTCCATAGCCCATTGATTAGCCTCGTTGATGTGAGACTTTCTCCTTTTTTGTCTTCTCCACATAACCCCCATCATCATATTCTATTCCACCCATAGTGCTATATCCATGGCTCATGCTCATGTATTGCGTGAAAGTTGAAAAAAGTTTGAGATTACTAAAGTATGAAACAATTGCTTGGCTTGTCATCGGGGTTGTGCATGATGAGGGCATTCTTGTGTGACGAAAATGGAGCATGACCAAACTATATGATTTTGTAGGGATGAACTTTCTTTGGCCATGTTATTTTGAGAAGACATGATTGCTTAGTTAGTATGCTTGAAGTATTATTATTTTTATGTCAATATTAAAAAATTTTCTTGAATCTTATGGATCTGAATATTCATACCACAATTAAGAAGAATTACATTGAAATTATGCCAAGTAGCACCCCGCATCAAAAATTCTGGTTTTATCATTTACCTACTCGAGGACGAGCAGGAATTAAGCTTGGGGATGTTGATACGTCTCCAACGTATCTATCATTTTTGATTGCTCCATGCTATATTATCTTCTGTTTTGGACATTATTGGGATTTATTATCCACTTTTATATTATTTTTGGGACTAATCTATTGACCCAGAGCCCAGTGCCAGTTCCTGTTTTTCCCCTTGTTTCAGTGTTTCGAAGAAAAGGAATATCAAACAGAGTCGAAACGGAATGAAACCTTCTGGAGAAGTTATTTTTGGAAGGAAGGCTACCCGATAGACTTGGATTGCACATCAGGAAAGAACCAAGGGAGCCACGAGGCAGGGGCGCGCCCTCCACCCTCGTGGGCCCCTCGTGGCTCCCCTGACGTATTTCTTCTGCCTATATATATCCATATACCCTAAAACAACCGGGGAGCAGAATAGATCGGGAGTTCCGCCGTCAGAAGCCTCCGTAGCCACCGAAAACCAATCTAGACCCGTTCCGGCACCCTGCCATAGGGGGGAACCCTCTTCGGTGTCCATATTCATCATCCCGGTGCTCTCCATGACGAGGAGGGAGTAGTTCTCCCTCGGGGCTGATGGTATGTACCAGTAGCTATGTGTTTGATCTCTCTCTCTCTCTCTCTCTCTCGTGTTCTTGATTTGACACGATCTTGATGTATCACGAGCTTTGCTATTATAGTTGGATCTTATGTTTCTTCTCCCCCTCTACTCTCTTGTAATGGATTGAGTTTTCCCTTTGAAGTTATCTTATCAGATTGAGTCTTTAAAGATTTGAGAACACTTGATGTATGTCTTGCCATGCGTATCTGTGGTGACAATGGGATATCACATGATTCACTTGACGTATGTTTTGGTGATCAACTTGCGGGTTCCGCCCATGAACCTATGCATAGGGGTTGGCACACGTTTTCGTCGTGATTCTCCGGTAGAAACTTTGGGGCACTCTTTGAGGTTCTATGTGTTGGTTGAATAGATGAATCTGAGATTGTGTGATGCATATCGTATAATCATACCCACGGATACTTGAGGTGACATTGGAGTATCTAGGTGACATTAGGGCTTTGATTGATTTGTGTCTTAAGGTGTTATTCTAGTACGAACTCTAGGGCTGTTTGTGACACTTATAGGAATAGCCCAACGGATTGATTGGAAAGAATAACTTTGAGGTGGTTTCATACCCTACCATAATCTCTTCGTTTGTTCTCCGCTATTAGTGACTTTGGAGTGACTCTTTGTTGCATGTTGAGGGATAGTTATATGATCCAATTATGTTATTATTGTTAAGAGGACTTGCACTAGTGAAAGTATGAACCATAGGCCTTGTTTCAACGCATTGCAATACTGTTTATGCTCACTTTTTTCATTAGTTACCTTGCTTGTTTTATATTTTCAGGTTACAAAAACCTTTATCTACCATCCATATACCACTTGTATCACCATCTCTTCGCCGAACTAGTGCACCTATACAATTTACCATTGTATTGGGTGTGTTGGGGACACAAGAGACTCTTTGTTATTTGGTTGCAGGGTTGCTTGAGAGAGTCCATCTTCATCCTACGCCTCCTATGGATTGATAAACCTTAGGTCATCCACTTGAGGGAAATTTGCTACTGTCCTACAAACCTCTGCACTTGGAGGCCCAACAACGTCTACAAGAAGAAGGTTGTGTAGTAGACATCAATATACCATTTGATCCACTTCTTTACCATTGGGATCAAGATTAAGTTGGCCATTTGTGGGCATGGGTGTCTTAATGGGCTTGACATCTTACATTTTGAACGTCTTGAGCTTGTCTTAAATATAAAGAGATTGATTGATGAAGGTTCCTCCTCTCAATTGCTTTACTTGAAAACCGAGGAAGAATTTCTACTCTCCCATCATGCTCACGGCAAATTCCTTAGTCATAGGACTCAATGTTAATAGCATGGTTAGTGGAACCAAAGATAATATCATCAACATATATTTGGCACACACAAAATTCTCCTTTTACACTCTTTGTGAAGAGATGGAATCTATTGCCACGATATGGAACCCCTTCTCACTTAGGAACGCCATAAGGTGATCATACCAAGCACAAGGTGCTTGTTTAAATCCATAGAGAGCCTTATGGAGTTCATAAATGTGAGAGGGGTGATCGGGGTCGTTGAAACCGGGAGGTTGCTTGACGTACACCAACTCCTTAAGAGGACCATTAACAAATGCACTCTTCACGTCCATTTGTTATGATTTAAAATCATGATGAGAGGCATATGCAAGCAAGATGCGAATGGAATCAAGACGGTCAACGGGGGCAAATGTTTCACCAAAGTCCAAACCTTCAACTTGGGTGAATCCTTGTGCCACTAACGTTGCCTTGTTTCTAGTTACTTGTCCATGTTCATCTTGTTTGTTCTTGAAGATCCACTTTGTTCCAATGACATTATGCTGATCCTTGGGTCTCTCCACAAGTGTCCATACTTTATTGCGGGTGAAGTTGTTGAGTTCTTCATGCATGGCATCAACCCAATCCGGGTCGTCAAGCACATATTCAACCTTAAGCGGATCAACACAAGAGACAAATGAGTGATGTTCTCAAAAGTTTGCCAAACGTCTACGAGTAGTTACCCCCTTTTTTTGTGCTTCCATAGATGTTCTGGGTGAGTTGTTGAAGATGCTTTAACTTGGCGGCCACTTTTTGCTCGTTGAATGCAAGCTCTTCTTCACTTGGTTTTCAACTTGATGAAGAAGCTTTCCCTTGAGATTGTTTTAGCCTTGGAGACACCCGTCTATTCACGACCATAGGTTCTTGTTCATTAGGAAGTGACGATGATGAAGAACTTGTTCTTGGGGTTGATCTTGATCTTGATCTATAACTTGAGCTTGATCTTGAGCCTCGATAATTGGTTCTTCACCATTTGGTTGAGCTTGCCCTTGATCTTTCTCAGGAACATGAGGGACTAGATCTTGATAGGTTCATGATATCTCGTAGCATCTTGTACAAGTGGTGGTGGTGATGACTTCCCTTGTGGAGACTCCACAAGAGGAGCTCTTACTCCTTCTTCTTCTACTTGGACCTAGGGTGTTTCTTGTGGACGAATGTGGCCTATCCCCATAGTCCTTATAGCTTGTGAAGGAGCCTCATCACCTACAGTACTAGGAACAATTTACTACACACGGGAGCCGTTGTCTTCATTGAACTCCACATTTACCATTTCTGTAATGCATCCGGTGGATTTGTCGAGAACTCGGTAAGCATGAGAGTTTGATGCATATCCAACAAATATGCCCTGATAAGTTTTAGTCTCAAACTTTGCTAAACAAGATTTTTTGTTTAGAATGGAACACATACAACCGAATACTCTAAAGTATTTGATGTTAGGCTTTCTCCCGATTAGGAGTTCATACGACGTCTTGTTCTTGAGCTTGCGAAGATAAAGCCGGTTTGAAGCATGACACTTTGTGTTGATGGCTTCGGCCAAAAGCTTGTATGGAGACTTCTACTCGTCAAGCATGGTCCTAGCTATCTCAACGAGAGTCCAATTCTTCCTCTACGCAACACCATTTTTTGGGGGAATATATGGCGCGGCATATTGATGCTTTATACCCTCATCACTCAAGAACTCGTCCATCCTACAATTCTTGAACTCAGTGCCATTGTCACTTTGAATTGCCTCGATCTCACAATTATGTCAACATTGATATTCTTTGGCAAAGTTGATGAAGGTGTCTTGAGTTTCATCTTTATTTTTGAGAAATAAAACCCATGTATATCTTGTAAAGTCATCGACAATGACAAGGCAATACCTCCTCCCTCCCATACTATCATAAGATGGAGGCCCAAAGAGATCCAAGTGGATAAGCTTGAGAGACCTCAAGGTGGTGATGATAGTCTTCACTTTATGAGATTTTTCATGTAGTTTTCCGGCAGTGCAAGCACTACAAGGAGGATCTTTGGCGAAAGACACATTAGTTAGTCCAAGGATGTGCCCCCCTTTAAGAGAGCTTGAAAATTTCTCATGCTAACGTGGGCTAGCCGTCGGTGCCATAGCCACCCCACGCCGGCCTTGGTCATCACGCATGTTGCAAGATGATTTTTCTCTTTTGAGAAATCAATCACGTAAAGGTGGTCTTCAACATGCCCAACTAAGACTAATAACCCACAAGTATAGGGGTTCACAACAGTTTTTTAGGATAGAGTATTCAACCCAAATTTATAGATTCGACACAAGGGGAGCCACATAATATTTGTAAGTATTAGCAGTTGAGTTGTCAATTCAACCACACCTGGAGACTAACTATCTACAGCAAAGTGATCAGTAGCATAGTAATATGATAGTTTGATAGTAGTAGTGACAATAGCAGTGGTAATGGTAAGAACAGTAATAGTTTTGTATCAGTTGTAATAGTAGCAATAGCAATAGTAACTTATCAAGAACAATATAGGAAAAGCTCGTAGGCATTGGATCGGTGATTATGTTGGATAATATTCATCATATAACAGTCATAACCTAGGGCAACACAAAACTAGCTCCAGTTCACAAATATAATGTAGGCATGTATTCTGTAAATAGTCATACGTGCTTATGGAAAAGAACTTGCATGGCATCTTTTGTCCTACCCTCCCGTGGCAGCAGGGTCATAAGGAAACTAAGGAACATTAAGGCCTCCTTTTAATAGAGAACCGGAACAAAGCATAAACACACGGTGAATACATGAACTCCTCAAACTATGGTCATCACCGGAAAGTATCCCAATTGTTTTCACCTTGGGGTTTATGGATCATTGTCGGTGTCAAAACCGGTGGATCTCGGGTAGGGGGTCCCAAACTGTGCGAACTGCGCGTCTAGGCCGGATGGTAATAGGAGGCAAGGGACACGAAGTTTTACCCAGGTTCAGGCCCTCTCGATGGAGGTAAAACCCTACGTCCTGCTTGATTAATATTGATGATATGGGTAGTACAAGAGTAGATCTACCACGAGATCGAAGAGGCTAAACCCTAGAAGCTAGCCTATGGTATGATTGTTGTTGTGTATGTTGTCCTACGGACTAAAACCCTCCGGTTTATATAGACATCGGAGAGGGTTAGGGTTACACAAAGTCGGTTACAATGGTAGGAGATCTTCATATCCGTATCGCCAAGCTTGCCTTCCACGCCAAGGAAAGTCCCTTCCGGACACGGGACGGAGTCTTTAATCTTGTATCTTCATAGTCCAGGAGTCCGGCTGAAGGTATAGTCCGGCTATCCGAACACCCCCTAATCCAGGACTCCCTCAGTAGCCCCTGAACCAGGCTTCAATGACGACGAGTCCGGCGCGCAGATTGTCTTCGGCATTGCAAGGCGGGTTCCTCCTCCAAGTACTTCATAGATGATTTTGAACACAAAGATAGTGTCCGGCTCTGCAAAATAAGTTTCCACATATTGCCATAGAGAGAATAATATTTACACCAATCTAATCTGCTGACGCATTCCGTATGTGACACACCACGGCCAAGCCTTTATCCGAGTCGTTTCATTATCCCACCTCAGCGCGTTATGCGAGGCGGTTTCCTTGGCACGTCTTGTTAAAGCAGAGATCGTGTCCCCTTATCCCGGGATTCTCATCAATACGGGCGTGGGTAACCCAACCGCGCCATTGATTACGGCGCTTGGAGATAAGCGAGTTTTACCAGGCTGGTGGGGACATGTAGTTGCGTCCACCCATATAAGGGGATAAGGATCCACCTTTTCACCTACGCCTTCTTCCTCCTTCGCCTATCCATTCTTGTGCACTCGAGCTCCAGCGCCCAAGTCCGCACTCCCCACCTCAACCTTCTCCAGCCATGTCCGGAGCGGGAGGCAAGTGGATGGTCTCCTCCGTCATGGAGGGACACATCAAAAAGCTGAGGAAGGCCGGATACCTGTCTAACGACATCGCGTACCTGCTTCCCGAAAAGGGGCAGCTCATCCCCACCCCTAGGCCCCATGAGAGGGTGGTGTTCCTCCCCCATTTCCTCCGTGGACTGGGCTTCCCTCTCCACCCACTTGTCTGGGGGAACATGTTCTACTATGGCCTGGATTTCCACGATCTGGCCCCGAACTTTGTCCTCAACATCTCGGCGTTTATCGTCGTGTGCGAGGCT
Source organism: Triticum urartu (assembly GCF_003073215.2). Taxonomy (NCBI): domain Eukaryota; kingdom Viridiplantae; phylum Streptophyta; class Magnoliopsida; order Poales; family Poaceae; genus Triticum; species Triticum urartu. The sequence goes on along the minus strand of NC_053025.1, from coordinate 437,783,591 downwards.
TTCCTCCGCATCCACCCCCATTTCGGCCTATGGCTCAAGACTTTCAATGTCAAGCCGAAGGTGGTGTGCGGCAACCAGGCGGAGTGCGGAGGCGCCATGGTGGGCAAGATGGCCAACGTCCTATGGCTCGAGGGCTCCTTTGTGGAGGCCCTGAAGGGGTGGCAATCGGGGTGGTTTTACATCACCGAGCCGCGCGACGCCGAATGGGTCGCCCCCCCGAGTTTCGATCTGGACCCCCTACGCGGCTCACCTCCTGGAAGGAGACGGGCCTGTCGTGGGGTAAGAAAGGAGAGCTGACCGGACTCCAAACATGCATCCAAACCATGGTGGACAAGAAGCTCAAACTTGTCAACGTAGTCCAGGTTATGCTCATCCGCCTGATCCTCCCGTGTCAACAACGGGCTTTCAGCCTGTGGGAGTTAGACCCGGCGCGGCACCAAACTCCGAGAAGGCTCTTCGACACGACGTATGAAGATGCCTGGAAGGTGCTTTTCAAGGGCGCCGAGGCCCCCGCATCTGCTACCGAGGATCGCGGATTCAGTACGCAGCGTCACGCTCATGCGGTAAGCTGTTTTTTCCTTTTACAGGGTATCAGTTTTTCATAGTTTGACTTCATGCGGGATCTAAGCTCCCTTACCTTTGACAGGATTGGCAAGTGACATCTGGACAGATCAACTATCCGGCTCCTTTGCCCGAAGGCCCAGCGGACGCTCGCTTGGCGAAGCTGCTGGTTCCGGCACCCTATGTGGTGCCAGAGAAGAAGGCCACGAAAAAGGCCACGGGGACTCGAAAGAATGTCTGGCGCCAGGAGGTGTCGGATCCATCATCCGATGGTTCCGAGGCGCATTCCTCCCATGAAGACGAGGAGGAAGAAGAAGAGACCTCTCCCCCTCCATCGGGAGGAGAGAAGAAAAGGAAGGCCGCCCTCTCTGGGGAGGCCGAAGGGTCCAAGAAGGGGAAAACCCTTCCTCCGGACTACTCCACTGACGCCGACAACGGCGGAGAGGAGTGGCAGCCCAGGGCCAAGCCCCTGGCAAAATCGTAAGTATCCGGATACCAGAGTAATTCATAGTATTCGTTTATTGCACAGCTTTCCCTTACGTCGAATATGTTTATGCAGCCCACCCAAAGACCGGCTCGACGCGACGTCGAGCGGTTCACTGGACTCGTCAGATGTGAACTCACTTCCGTCGGCTTCCTCCCCCCGCCCTACGGACGACACCAAAGTGTTGTCCCAACAGGTTCCAAGCCAGGAGGAGGTGGTCCTGGAGGCGCCACAAGGTGACCTCCCGGACTCCAGGAGTAAAGGGGATGAAACCCCCAAGGGCTCCAAGTCCGGCTATAGGCCGGACACCACTCCGGAACCTTCAAAGGTTCCAGAGTCCGGCGGGGGACCTCCTTCCAAGAGGAGCACGCCCACCGTGCCGGTGGCCCCCGTCCAACCGGAGGCGCCGGACAATATGTTGGAGGCGCTCCAAGGCGCCTCCATCGACGAGGAGCACCGCACTATTATGAGTGCGGTGGTCCAGAAGGTTCAGTCTGCCAAGAGCGGACTGACTGAAGCTTGTACTAGCCTTTTAACAGGCTTTGAGGTAAGTAAAGAATGTGTAAATAATATTACCGCATAGACAGTAGCCCCTGATGCTCTGTTTGGCGTTCGGGAGGAAAAGCCGAATAGAGGATCAAATAAAATTCGCAGGAGTCTAACAAAAATGGGTCAATATGCGTGTGCAGGCTTCTCTGCTTGTGTCCGCCGCACTGACTGCGGAAGTGGACACGCTAAAGCAGAACCTCGAGCGGTCCGAGCAAGAGCTCGGGCGTGCCAAGAAGCAGCTCGGGGACAATGAAGGTAAGAAATACCTTGTTTTTAAATATGTATAAAAAGATGCAATTGCAATGAATGACAGGATTATCGTGGCTATTATAGGGGCCACGTCTGAGGTGGCGACCCTTAAGCAAGCGCTGGTTGAGGCCGAGAAGAGGGCGGCCTCGGAGCGCACCGAGCGGGAGAAGTATGAGGCCGAGGTTGGCAAGGTACGGCAAGAGCTCCAGGCTCTCATGGAAAAACATGAGAGTTTGGAGCTTGACTCAAAGACGCGAGCGTCCGAGCTCGCGGTGGCTATTGAAAATGCCAAGTCTGCCAAGGCCGAATCTCAGAAGACCTCCAGGAGTTGGATGAGGTGAAGAAGATAGTGGCGGGTAAGGCATTCTTTATGCAAAGCAAACACATAAACGTGAGTTGCTTGTTACTTACCCGAATCCGGAGCTCTCCAGGAGCATTCGCAGATCTTCCCCGGAGTGTGTCCGATGCCGCCGCATTCTATCGAGCCGAGGAGGGCAGCTCGACAGAGAAGGTGTTCTGGTCTCAGTATGCTGAGGCCGGACACCCCGTGCCCCTGAGCGACCAGCTGAAGCAACTGGTCGAGCTCCACAAGGCGGCCGAACAGGCCATGAAGGGCCTCATTGTTCGGCTGTGGCCTGGAGGGGCTCTGCCTGGGAGCTATTTCGGGCTGGTGCGGCGGCTGGTGGAGGCCTGTCCAAGGCTCGAAGTCATCAAGCGCTCCGTCTGCATTGAAGGTGCCCGTAGGGCCCTTGCCCGTGCTAAGGTGCACTGGGGCAAGCTGGATGCTGAGAAGCTTGTGAAGGACGGGCCACCGTCGGGGAAAGAGCCTCGCAAGCCCGAGAATTACTATAATGATGTTCTGAAGGGTGCCTGCCTTGTGGCGGATGAATGTTCTAGGGATGTAATTTTTGAGTGAAACTTGCTCGTTTTGTCCTGTGCGCTGAAAACTTGTTCATATGCGCTAAGCAATGCTTATGGAATTTAAAATATTACCTTCTGTGTGGCTTTTTATCAATTCTGAGAGATGGCGAGTCGTCGGCTTCTGCCCCCGTGCCGCTAGTGCTGGGGTGTTTGGGGATAAACCTGAGCACTCTTTTTCCCATGTTTGGGTCCTTCGAGGGAGGCGCTCAGCCCAACGAACAAGGCAATCGGACTATAATGCGTGAACACTCTCACTTAGCCATAGAATTCTATAATTTTAAATTTCGGCGAAGCCCTTGGTATTCGGAAGACCGAGTTCGGGGCGCTATCCACGCCTTGGCCGGACAGAGCCGGCTCCTCGCCCTAAGCGGCATAAGTCTTTAGGGACTCGAAAAACCTCTCGAACAGCGACCAGCTCTCGCTTCATCATGACAGTCAGTTTTAGCTTTCTCCACTGAGGTGCTCGACCCAGCTCAACTGGGGCACAATCGCAGTGGTTCTCCTAGTGCTACCTTAGCCGATATAGCAGAACGTAAGGCACCAAAACATAGGAGCCGGGCAAACCCAACTATTGACCCAAGACATGATTCAGAGCCGATGCATATAATGCTATAAGTTCGGGGTGCCGCACTTGTTAAAGTGTTCGGACTTCTCACACCATATTGAGGGGTACTAAAGCCCCTAGCGTATTTTTGTCGTACCAATGTGTACGGGTGCAACATGTCGTTAAGGAACATATATAAAGAAAAAAGGTAATGCAAAAATAGACGAAAGCTATGCATTGTTTATTAAAAAGGGCTGCGATCAAAGCAGAACGATACAAATAATGCGATAAGTGAAAGGTTGGACTAGTTAACATGTCCGTTCCAGGGGCAAGCTGCGGAGTAGTATGCGGAACAAGTATACTACTCGTGATAGAGACCACCTGGGAGTTCCGTAATGCGGCGTGGCTTGTCTGCTTCCCTGGTTCTTGCATCGTTTGTGCGGCAATTGAACTGCCGAACAGGCCTTCCGAAGGATGGAGTCCTGAAAGTTAGAGAGAAAAAAAATCAGCAGCCCCCGGTACGGTTTAAGCCGTGTTTCGGGCGTGCCGTGATGGTGCCCCTCCCCCTGTACCCATGGTATCTCTAGAGCGTAGTTATGTACGCGAAGTACTGGCATCGCCTTTTTGCGAGGGTTGGGGTTGGGGCCGCATTGCTACGCCCACTCGGATCGTGCCAGGCGGTCTTGTTGTAGGTTACTCCAGGCGCGCTTGACGGTGTCCGGTCATTTAGTGGCCGGACTGGAGAACTGCCTGGAGAGGCTGCTTTGTACTTCCGCTGCAAGGGCCGCCGTGTGCTCCTCCGTTCGGAGGGAGCATTCGGTGTTTCCATTGACCGTAATTACTCCTCGAGGGCCTGGCATCTTGAGCTTAAGGTATGCGTAGTGCGGTACCGCATTGACCTTGGTGAATGCGGTTCGCCCGAGCAGTGCGTGATAACCACTGCGGAATGGGACTATGTCGAAGATTAACTCCTCGCTTTAGAAATTATCCAGAGATCCGAAGACCACTTCAAGTGTGACTGAGCCTGTACAGTTGGCCTCTACACCTGGTATTACGCCTTTAAAGGTCGTTTTGGTGGGCTTAATCCTCGAGGGATCTATGCCCATTTTCCACACTGTATCCTGGTAAAGCAGGTTTACGCTGCTGCTGCCGTCCATAAGGACTCTAGTGAGATGAAATCCGTCAATAATTGGGTCTAGAACCAATGCGGCGAATCCGCCATGACGGATGCTAGTGGGATGGTCCCTTCGATCAAAGGTGATCGGGCAGGAGGACCATGGGTTGAACTTTGGGGCGACTGGCTCTACCGCGTATACGTCCCTTAACGCGTGCTTCTGCTCCCTTTTGGGGACGTGGGTTGCGTATATCATGTTCACCGTCCGCACTTGTGGGGGAAAACCCTTCTGTCCACTGTTGTTCGGCGGCCGGGGCTCCTCGTCGTCATCACTATGCAACCCATTGTCTTCATTTTTGGCGTTTAACTTGCCTGCCTGCTTGAACACCCAACAATCCCTGTTGGTGTGATTGGCCGACTTTTCGGGGGTGCCATGTATCTGGCACAAGCGGTCGAGTATTCGGTCCAAACTGGACGGGCCCCTAGGATTCCTTTTGAATGCCTTTTTCCGCTGACCGGATTTAGAGCCTCTGAATCTGGCATTAACTGTCGTATCCTCAGCATTGTCGCCGTTAATGCGGTGCTTCTGCTTGTTGCGACGTGACCTGCCACTACTGTCCCTGGTGTCCGAATTACTAGGGTTCTTGGTCATATTGTTGCTACGAGCAAGCCAGCTATCTTCTCCCGCGCAAAAGCGGGTCATGAGTGTCGTGAGTGCTGCCATAGATTTCGGCTTTTCCTGTCCAAGGTGCCGGGCCAGCCACTCGTCATGGATATTGTGCTTGAAGGCTGCTAGGGCCTCAACGTCCGGATAGTCGACTATTTGATTTTTCTTTGTTAGGAACCGTGTCCAGAATTGCCTGGCCGATTCCTCTGGCTGCTGAATTACGTGACTTAGGTCATCGGCGTCTGGGGGTCGCACATAAGTGCCCTGGAAATTGTCGAGGAATGCGGCTTCCAGGTCCTCCCAACAACTGATTGATCCTGTTGGCAAGCTGTTAAGCCAATGCCGAGTTGGTCCTTTAAGCTTGAGTGGGAGGTATTTGATGGCGTGGAAATCATCGCCGCGGGCCATGTGGATATGAAGGAGATAATCCTCGATCCATACCGCGGGATCTGTTGTGCCATCGTATGATTCGATGTTTACGGGTTTGAAACCCTCGGGGATTTGATGATCCATTATTTCGTCTGTGAAGCATAGAGGGTGTGCGGCGCCTCTGTACTGGGCTATATCATGACGTAGCTCCAATGAGCTTTGTCTACTGTGTTCGGCCCTGCCGAATTTGTGGCCAGCGTGACGGTTACCATCTCGAGCCGTGGGGCGCCCCCGCGATCCGTAGATCGATCTTGTTTGCCTTGCCTTGTCCTCCAACATATCTCGTAAGTCCGGCGCATATTCCCGTGCCTTGGTACGGGGTGCGGCTTGAGTGGAGGGCCGAGAGGCCTCTCTGTCGCGACCACGAGGTGGCCGGTCGGCCGCATCAAGTGCTTCCTCCTCTAATTGGGGTAGCAACCTGTGCTTTGGGTAGCTCTTGGAGGGGCGCTCGAGTTTATGCTCTTCGGCCGCAAGGACTTCAGTCCATCTGTTGACTAGCAAATCTTGATCAGCTCTAAGATGTTGCTGTTTTTTCTTGAGGCTTCTTGCCGTGGCCATAAGCCTACGTTGAAAACGCTCTTGCTCGACGGGATCCTCTGGCACAACGAATTCGTCGTCGTCGAGGCTTGCCTCGTCTTCGGAGGGAGGCATATAATTATCGTCCTTGATCTCTCTGTCTGCCGCTCTCTCATGAGGGCTGGTTTCTCCATCCTCCTATGCTAAATCTTGCTGGAGGGGCTTCGGCACTTTCCGGAGTATTATTATCTCCCGTGATGGAATCACCGTATTTGTTTTGGCGGGATTTTGAGCGGCGCTGCTGACGCTGGCGCTTAGGCTATTTCTTGGAGGGGTCATCCTCCGTTGTTCCATCGCCATCTCCTTCTTTTGGGGTGTCCACCATGTAAATGTCATATGACGAGGTGGCTTTCCAGGGCCTGGTAGGCGCTGGTTCTTCATCATCTCCTTCATCGGCGTCCATACCGTCGATGTCTTCGGAGTCGAAGTCGAGCATGTCGGTTAAGTCATCGACAGTGGCTACAAAGTGGGTGGTGGGTGGGCTTTGAATTTCTTCATCGTCTGTACCCCAACCTTGCTGACCGTAGTCCGGCCAGGGCTCTCCTGATAAAGAGAGAGACTTCCGTGTATTCAGGATATCGCCGAAAGGCGAGTGCTCAAAGATGTCCGCGGCAGTGAACTCCATGATCGGCGCCCAATCGGATTCGATCGGCAGGGGCGCGGAGGGTTCAGAGTCCGGAGAGGAGTCTGGCTCCTTGGATTCACGAGTCTTGCAGAGTACGGGGCTGGTGTTCGGCTCAATCGCCGTGGGGATCGCAGCCCCCGAGGTGGCGTCCAACCGCCCATCCTCGATCGGCGCAGTTGGCTCCGAATTAAGGGTCGAAGCTGATGCGGGTGCAGCCTCCAGGGCACTGTTCGGCGGCAGAGTTAGATCATGCTCGTCGGGACAGTGCGGCGCGCTCGGCAGTGGCTTGAATCCGTCGAAGATCAAGTTCCCGCGGATGTCAGCCGTGTAGTTTAAACTTCCAAATTTGACCTGACGGCCAGGGGCGTAGCTTTCGATCTGCTCCAGACGGCCAAGTGAATTGGCCCGCAGTGCGAAGCCGGCGAAGACGAAGATCTGTCCGGGGAGGAAGGTCTCACCCTGGACTGCATCGCTATTGATGATCATAGGAGCTATCGAGCCTGACGGCGACGACATAGAGGAACTCTCAATGAAAGCACCAATGTCGGTGTCAAAACCGGCGGATCTCAGATAGGGGGTCCCGAACTGTGCGTCTAGGTCGGATGGTAACAGGAGGCAAGGGACACGAAGTTTTACCCAGGTTCGGGCCCTCTCGATGGAGGTAAAACCCTACATCCTGCTTGATTAATATTGATGATATGGGTAGTACAAGAGTAGATCTACCACGAGATCGAAGAGGCTAAACCCTAGAAGCTAGCCTATGGTATGATTGTTGTTGTGTAAGTTGTTCTACGGACTAAAACCCTCCGGTTTATATAGACACCGGAGAGGGTTAGGGTTACACAAAGTCGGTTACAACGGTAGGAGATCTTCATATCCGTATCGCCAAGCTTGCCTTCCACGCCAAGGAAAGTCCCTTCCGGACACGGGACAGAGTCTTTAATCTTGTATCTTCATAGTCCAGGAGTCCGCCTGAAGGTATAGTCCGGCTATCCGAACACCCCCTAATCCAGGACTCCCTCAATCATAACACGTAATAGGTGAATATGACTTGCAAGATTGAATCACGAACATAGATATAATGATGAAAACATAAATGGTTCATATCTGAAATCATGGCACTCGGGCCCTAGTGACAAGCATTAAGCATAGCAGAGTCATAGCAACATCAATCTCGGAACATAGTGGATACTAGGGATCACGCCCTAACAAAACTAACTCGAATACATGATGAATCTCATCCAACTACTCACTGACCAGCGAGCCTATGAAGGGATTACTCACTCCCGGTGGTGAGCATCATGGAATTGATGATGGCAGATGGTTGATGATGAGGAAGACCAAAGATCCCCGTCTTCGGAGCCTCGAACGGGATCCAAATCTGGCCTCCCGACGAAGAAGAGGAAGTGGCGGCGGCTCTATATCCTAAAACGCGATGAAACTTCCTCTCCCATTTTTTCTGGAAAAATAGGATTTTATAGCGTCGGAATTAGGGTCAGCAGGGCATCATGGGCCCCACCACCCACTAGGGCACACCAGAGGGGGGTGGCACGTCCTGGTGTCTCGTGGACAGCTTGTTGGGGAACGTAGTAATTTCAAAAAAATTCCTACGCACACGCAAGATCATGGTGATGCATAGCAACTAGAGGGGAGAGTGTTGTCCACATACCCTCGTAGACCGAAAGCGGAAGCGTTAGCACAATGCGGTTGATGTAGTCGTACGTCTTCATGATCCGACCGATCAAGTACCGAACCTACGACACCTCCGAGTTCAGCACACGTTCAGCCGATGGCGTCCCTCGAACTCCGATCCAGCCGAGTGTTGAGGCAGAGTTTCGTCAGCACGACGACGTGGTGATGATGATGATGTTCTACCGACGCAGGGCTTCGCCTAAGCACTGCTACATTATTATCGAGGTGGACTATGGTGGAGGGGGGCACCGCACATGGCTAAAAGATCGAACGATCAATTGTTGTGTCTATGGGGTGCCCCTGCCCCCGTATATAAAGGAGCAAGGGGAGGAGGCGGCCGTCCAGGGAGAGGCGCGCCAAGGGGGAGTCCTGCTCCCACTAGGAGTAGGACTCCTCCTATTCCTAGTAGGAGTAGGAGAGGGGGAAGGAAAGGGAGAAGGGGAGAAGGAAAGAGGGGGCCGCCCCCCTTGCCCTAAACCAATTCGGTTTGGGCCTTGGGGGGACGCGCCCCACACTCCCCTTGCTGCCCTCTATTTCCACTAAGGCCCATGTAGGCCCATTAAGCCCCCGGGGGGTTCCGGTAACCTCCCGATACTCCGGTAAAATCCCGATTTCACCCGGAACACTTCCGATATCCAAACATAGGCTTCCAATATATCAATATTCATGTCTCGACCATTTCAAGACTCCTCGTCATGTCCGTGATCACATCCGAGGATCCTAACAACCTTCGGTACATCAAAACATATAAACTCATAATATAACTGTCATCGAAACGTTAAGCGTGCGGACCCTACGGGTTCGAGAACTATGTAGACATGACCGAGACACGTCTCCGGTCAATAGCCAATAGTGGAACCTGGATGCTCATATTGGCTCCCACATATTCTACGAATATCTTTTATCGGTCAAACCGCATAACAACGTACGTTGTTCCCTTTGTCATCGGTACGTTACTTGCCCGAGATTCGATCGTCGGTATCTCAATACCTAGTTCAATCTCGTTACCTTACTCGTTCCGTAATACATCATCCCGCAACTAACTCATTAGTTGCAATGCTTGCAAGGCTTAAGTGATGTGCATTACCGAGAGGGCCCAGAGATACCTCTCCGACAATCGGAGTGACAAATCCTAATCTCGAAATACACCAACCCAACAAGTGCCTTCGGGGACACCTATAGAGCACCTTTATAATCACCCAGTTACGTTGTGACGTTTGGTGGCACACAAAGTATTCCTCCGGTAAACGGGAGTTGCATAATCTCATAGTCATAGGAACATGTATAAGTCATGAAGAAAGCAATATCAACAAACTAAACGATCAAGTGCTAAGCTAACGGAATGGGTCAAGTCAATCACATCAGTCTCCTAATGATGTGATCCCGTTAATCAAATGACAACTCATGTCTATGGTTAGGAAACATAACCATCTTTGATCAACGAGCTAGTCAAGTAGAGGCATACTAGTGACACTCTGTTTGTCTATGTATTCACACATGTATTATGTTTCCGGTTAATACAATTCTAGCATGAATAATAAACATTTATCATGTTATAAGGAAATAAATAATAACTTTATTATTGCCTCTAGGGCATATTTCCTTCAGTCTCCCACTTGCACTAGAGTTAATAATCTAGTTCACATATCCATGTGACTTAACACCAATAGTTCACATCACCATGTGATTAACACCCATAGTTCACATCGACTTGTGACCAACACCCAAAGGGTTTACTAGAGTCAATACTCTAGTTCACATCACTATGTGATTAACACCCAAAGAGTATTAAGGTGTGATCATGTTTTGCTTATGAGAGAAGTTTAGTCAACGGGTCTGCCACATTCAGATCCGTAAGTATTTTGCAAATTTCTATGTCAACAATGCTCTGCACGAAGTTACTCTAGCTAATTGCTCCCACTTTCAATATGTATCCAGATTGAGATTTAGAGTCATCTGGATCAGTGTCAAAATTTGCATCGACGTAACCCTTTACGACGAACCCGTTTTTGTCACCTCCATAATCGAGAAACATATCCTTATTCCACTAAGGATAATTTTGACCACTGTCCAATGATCTACTCCTAGATCACTATTGTATTCCCTTGCCAAAAAAAGTGTAGGGTATATAATAGATCTGGTACATAGCATGGAATATTTTATAGAACCTATGGCCAAGGCATAGGGAATGACTTTCATTCTCTTTCTATCTTCTGCCGTCGTCGGGCTTTGAGTCTTACTCAGTTTCACACCTTGTAACACAGGCAAGAACTCTTTCTTTGACAGTTCCATTTTGAACTACTTCAAAATCTTGTCAAGGTATGTACTCATTGAAAAACTTATCAAGTGTCTTGATCTATCTCTATAGATCTTGATGCTCAATATGTAAGCAGCTTCACTGAGGTCTTTCTTTGAAAAACTCCTTTCAAACACTCCTTTATGCTTTGCAGAATAATTCTACATTATCTCCAATCAACAATATGTCATTCACATATACTTATCAGAAATGATGTAGTGCTCCCACTCACTTTCTTGTAAATACAGGCTTCACCGCAAGTCTGTATAAAACTATATGCTTTGATGAACTTATCAAAGCGTATATTCCAACTCCGAGATGCTTACACCAGTCCATAGATGGATCGCTAGAGCTTGCATATTTTGTTAGCACCTTTAGGATTGACAAAACTTTCTTGTTGCATCATATACAACTCTTCTTTAATAAATCCATTAAGGAATGTGGTTTTGTTTATCCATTTGCCAGATTTCATAAAATGTGGCAATTGCTAACATGATTCGGACAGACTTAAGCATAGATACGAGTGAGAAACTCTCATCGTAGTCAACACCTTGAACTTGTCGAAAACCTTTTGCGACAATTCTAGCTTTGTAGATAGTAACACTACTATCAGCGTCCGTCTTCCTCTTGAAGATCCATTCAATCTCAATGGTTCGCCGCATGCTATATAAATGTTTCCTTACGAAAGGCGCTTCACTCCCCGGCAATGGTGCCAGAAAAGAGTCTTGATGACCCACAAGTATAGGGGATCTATCTTAGTCCATTCGATAAGTAAGAGTGTCGAACCCAACAAGGAGCAGAAGGAAATGACAAGCAGTTTTTAGTAAGGTGTTCTCCGCAAGCACTGAAATTATCGGTAACAGATATTTTGGTGATAAGATAATTCGTAACGGGTAACACGTAACAAGTGTAACTGAGGTGCATTGATGTCTACTACACAACCTTCTTCTTGTAGACGTTGTTGGGCCTCCAAGTGCAGAGGTTTGTAGGACAGTAGCAAGTTTCCCTCAAGTGGATGACCTAAGGTTTATCAATCCGTAGGAGGTATAGGTGCACTAGTTCGGAGAAGAGATGGTGATACAAGTGGTATATGGATGGTAGATAAAGGTTTTTGTAATCTGAAAATATAAAAACAGCATGGTAACTAATGATAAAAGTGAGCATAAATGGCATTGCAATGCGTTGAAACAAGGCCTAGGGTTCATACTTTCACTAGTGCAAGTCCTCTCAACAATAATAACATAATTGGATCACATAACTATCCCTCAACATGCAACAAAGAGTCACTCCAAAGTCACTAATAGCGGAGAACAAAAGAAGAGATTATGGTAGGGTACGAAACCACCTCAAAGTTATTATTTCCAATCAATCCGTTGGGCTATTCCTATAAGTGTCACAAACAGCCCTAGAGTTCGTAATAGAATAACACCTTAAGACACAAATCAACCAAAACCCTAATGTCACCTAGATAATCCATTGTCACCTCAAGTATCCGTGGGTATGATTATATGATATGCATCACACAATCTCAGATTCATCTATTCAACCAACACATAGAACCTCAAAGAGTGCCCCAAAGTTTCTATCGGAGAGTCAAGACGAAAACATGTGCCAACCCCTATGCATAGGTTCATGGGCGGAACCCGCAAGTTGATCACCAAAACATACATCAAGTGGATCAATAGAATACCCCATTGTCACCACAGGTATCCCACGCAAGACATACATCAAGTTTTCTCAAATCCTTAAAGACTCAATCTGATAAGATAACTTCAAAGGGAAAACTCAATCCATTACAAGAGAGTAGAGGGGGAGAAACATCATAAGATCCAACTATAATAGCAAAGCTCGCGATACATCAAGATCGTGCCACCTCAAGAACACGAGAGAGAGAGAGAGATCAAACACATAGCTACTGGTACATACCATCAGCCCCGAGGGAGAACTACTCCCTCCTCGTCATGGAGAGCACCAGGATGATGAAGATGGCCACCGGAGAGGGATTGCCCCCTCCGGCAGGGTGCCGAAACGGGTCTAGATTGGTTTTCGGTGGCTACGGAGGCTTCTGGCGGCGGAACTGCCGATCTATTGTGCACCCGATCGTTTTAGGGTATATGGATAAATATAGGCGGAAGAAGTACGTTAGGGGAGCCACGAGGGGCCCACGAGGGTGGAGGGCGCGCCCAGGGGGTGGGCGCGCCCCCTGCCTCGTGGCTTCCTCATTGCTTCCCTTACGTGGACTCCATGTCTCCCGGGTTGCTTTCCTTCCAAAAATAAGTTCCGTGAAGTTTCAGGTCAATTGGACTCCGTTTGATTTTCTTTTTCTGCGATACTCTAAAACAAGGAAAAAATAGAAACTGGCACTGGGCTCTAGGTTAATAGGTTAGTCCCAAATATCATATAAAATAGCATATAAAGGCATATAAAACATCCAAGGTTGATAATATAATAGCGTGGAACAATAAAAAATTGTAGATACGTTGGAGACGTATCAGCATCCCCAAACTTAATTCCTGCTCATCCTCGGGTAGGTAAATGATAAAAACAGAATTTTTGATGTGGAATGCTACCTAACATATTTCTCTAAGTAATTCTTCTTTATTTGGGCATAAATGTTCAGATCCATAAGATTCAAGACAAAAGTTTAATATTGACATAGAAACAATAATACTTCAAGCATACTAACTAAGCAATCATGTCTTATCAAAATAAGATGGCCAAAGAAAGTTCATCCCTACAAAATCATATAGTTTGGTCATGCTCCATTTTCGTCACACAAGAATGCTCTCATCATGCACAACCCCGATGACAAGCCAAGCAATTGTTTCATACTTTAGTAATATCAAACCTATAAACTTTCACGCAATATATGAGCGCGAGCCATGGACATAGCACTATGGGGGAATAGAATATAATGAGGGGGTTATGTGTAGAAGACAAAAAGGAGAAAGTCTCACATCGACGCAACTAATCAATGGGCTAGGGAGATGCCCATCAATTTATGGCAATGCAAGGAGTAGGGATTGCCATGCAACGGATGCACTAGAGCTATAAATGTATGAAAGCTCAACAAAAGAACTAAGTGGGTGTGCATCCAACTTGCTTGCTCACGAAGACCTAGGGCACTTGAGGAGGCCCATTGTTGGAATATACAAGCCAAGTTATATAATGAAAATTTCCCAGTAGTATATGAAAGTGACAACACAAGAGACTCTCTATCATAAAGATCATGGTGCTACTTTGAAGCACAAGTGTGTAAAAAGGATAGTAGCATTGTCCCTTTTTTATTTGGCCTTTCCTTTTTATTTGGCCTTTCTTTTGGGGGGGGGGCAATGCTCTATGAATGATGATCATCACACTTCTATTTACTTACAACTCAAGAATTACAACTCGATACTTAGAACAAGATATGACTCTATATGAATGCCTCCGGCGGTGTACCGGGATATGCAATGAACCAAGAGTGACATGTATGAAATAATTATGAATGATGGCTTTGCCACAAATACTATGTCAACTATATGATCATGCTAAGCAATATGACAATGATGATGCGTGTCATAATAAACGGAACGGTGGAAAGTTGCATGGCAATATATCTCGAAATGGCTATGGAAATGCTATAATAGGTAGGTATGGTGGCTGTTTTGAGGTAGATATAAGGAAGTTTATGTGTGATAGAGCATATCATATCACGGGGTTTGGATGCACTGGCGAAGTTTGCACCAACTCTCGATGTGAGAAAGGGCAATGCACTGTACCGAAGAGGCTAGCAATGATGGAAGGGTAAGAGTGTGTATAATCCATGGACTCAGCATTAGTCATAAAGAACTCATATACTTATTGCAAAAATCTACAAGTCATCCAAAACCAAGCACTACGCGCATGCTCCTAGGTGGATAGATTGGTAGGAAAAGACCATCGCTCGTCCCCGACCGCCACTCATAAGGAAGACAATCAAATAACACCTCATGTTTCAAATTTGATACACAACGTTTACCATACGTGCATGCTACGGGACTTGCAAACTTTGATATCACTATCCAACTAGCACAACTTTGATATCACTATCTTCATATCTCAAAACAATCATCAAGTATCAAACTTCTCTTAGTATTCAATGCACTTATATGAAAGTTTTTATTATATCCCTCTTGGATGCCCATCATATTAGGACTAGTTTCATAACCAAAGCAAATTACCATGCTGTTCTAAAGACTCTCAAAATAATATAAGCAAAGCATGATAGTTCATCTATTTCTATAAAATAAAACCACCGCCGTGCTCTAAAAAGATGTAAGTGAAGCACTAGAGCAACAACAAGCTACTCCGAAAGATATAAGTGAAGATCAATGAGTAGTTAAATAATTATTTTGTTATGTGAAGACTCTCTAACATTTAATAATTTCAGATCTTGGTATTTTATTCAAACATCAAGCAAAGCAAAAGAAAATGACATTCTAAGAATGGCAAGCATCATGTGAAGAAGCAAAAACATAGGATCAACCGAAACTAACCGATAGTTGTTGAAGAAGAAAGGTGTGATGCCAACCGGGGTATCCCCAAGCTTAGACGCTTGAGACTTCTTGAAATATTATCTTGGGATGCCTTGGGCATCCCCAAGATTGAGCTTTTGTGTCTCCTTAGTTCCTCTCATATCACGGTCTCCCTAAATCTCAAAAGCTTCATCCATACAAAACTCAACAAGGACTCGTGAGATAAGTTAGTATAAGTCATTCCAAAAACCTTATCATACTCTACTGTAGAAAATCACTAAAATTATTATTCAACATTTCATACTAACTTCCTCTGCATATTTAATAGTCCTATCATCAAATAGTATCATTAAAGAAGCAAACACATGCAATCAATGCAAACATAACAGCAATCTGCCTAAACAGGACAGTCTGTAAAGAGTGCAGCAAGATCCATACTTCCCTAACTCCAAAAATTATGAAAGAAAATTCCCACTGTAGTAAATTTATCATATATTAATATGCAAAAGGTTTCAACATTTTATCATATTCTGACTTTTCTAGGGAATTATTGCAACAGCGGTAAACTTTCTGTTTTCAAACAGCAACATGAAGACTTGTAAAATAGGCATAGTAAAGGCTATCAATGCCACTTTTATTGAAATAAAAGATGAAAAACATTGTTCTAAATAACAGTAACCAAATCCTAACAAAATAAATTGACGCTCCAAGCAAAACACATATCATGTGGTGAATAAAAATATAGCTCCAAGTAAAGTTACGGATGAACGAATGACGAAAGAGGGATGCCTTCTGGGGCATCCCCAAGCTTAGGCTCTTGGTTGTCCTTGAATATTACCTTGGGGTGCATTGGGCATCCCCAAGCTTAGGCTCTTGCCACTCCTTATTTCATAGTCCATCGAATCTTTACCCAAAACTTGAAAACTTCACAACACAAAACTTAAAGTAGAAAACTCGAGAGCTCCGTTAGCGAAAGAAGAAAAAACACCACTTCAAGGTACTGTAATGAACTCATTATTTATTTATATTGGTGTTAAACCTACTGTATTCCAAATTATATATGATTTATAAACTATTTTACTAGCCATAGATTCATCAAAATAAGCAAACAACACACGAAAAACAGAATCTGTCAAGAACAGAACAGTCTGTAGTAATCTGTAACTAACGTATACTTCTGGAACTCATAAAATTCTCAAATAAATTGGTGGACCTGAGTAATTTGTCTATTAATCATCTTAAAAAATAATTAACTCAATATCACTCTCCAATAAAAACTGGCAGCAATTCTCGTGAGCGCTAAAGTTTCTGTTTTTTACAGCATGATCGCAAAGACTTTCCCCAAGTCTTCCCAAAGGTTCTACTTGGCACAAACACTAATTAAAAGCATAAAACCACATATAAACAGAGGCTAGATGGATTATTTATTACTAAACAGGTGCAAAAATCAAGGAACAAAAATAAAGTTGGGTTGCCTCCCAACAAGCGCTATCCTTTGACGCCCCTAGCTAGGCATGATGATTTCAATGATGCTCACATAAAGGATAAGAATTGAAACATAAAGAGAGCATCATGAAGAATATGACTAGCACATTTAAGTCTAACCCACTTCCTATTCATAGGGATTTTGTGAGCAAACAACTTATGGAAACAAGAATCAACTTGCACAGGAAGGTGAAACAAGCATAACTTCAAAACTTTAAGCACATAGAGAGGAAACTTGATATTATTGCAATTCCTACAAGCATATATTCCTCCCACATAATAATTTTCAGTAGCATAATGAATGAACTCAACAATATAACCAGCACATAAATCATTATTTTCATGATGCATAAGCATAGAATTTTTATTACTCTCCACATAAGCAAGATTCTTCTCATTCGGAATAGTGGGAGTATCATAAGAAACTCGAATACTATAAATTGTTTCCACATTAAAAGAGTAATGTTCAGAAAAAGGGTAACCATAATCATGACAAGTTTTAAAAATATAATCACTACTTTTTATATCATAAGTATCATCACAATTATCATCATAAGTAGGAGGCATGCTATCATCATTATAAATTTGCATATCAAAACTTGGGAGACTAAAAATATCATTTTCATTAAATGTAGCATCCCCAAGATTGGGACAAACATTAATTGCAGAAAATATATTCTCAAAAACATCATCTTCATCAAACATAGCATCCCCAAGCTTGGGCCTTTTCATATCATAAGCATAATCACTCTCATCATTAATAGTATGGATAGCACCAATAGTATAGCAATTATCATATTCTTCCAAGCAAGTGCCAAAAAGATTTTCAAGATCATAAGAAGTATCATTATCTTCCACAATTATATTTTAATGAGGCACAATAGTAATAGGAGCAACATTATTTGGGGGAGATATCTTTTTACCTCTCTTCCTTTTTCTTTTCTTCTTCTTCACCACATCATGTGTGGGTTCAATCCTCTCCTTATTAATGAGATTGGTTGAATAGGAGGCTCTTCCTCATTACCTGATTCATCATAAGAAATAATAGGAGGGTACTGGGAAGTCTCTTCCCTTTCATTAGTATTCTCTTCATCTTCTATTTGTTTTCTTTTCTTTATGTAGTTGGCAATATAAGGATTTTCAATACAATTCACCGCACAATACATATAAATTTCCTCTAGATAAAATCCAAGAAGTTTATAACGGGCAAATTCTGGAAGATAGTTAGTTATACATTTCATTTCTTCGTAACCCATAAGCAAACTGAGTTCATTATAATGTGCAAGGGAAATCAAGTCATCACAATTTTTGGACATGATTAGATCATGAAACAATTTGCATCGGATAGCTAAATGACCCTGTTCATTGCAAAGTCCACAAGTATGGCCAAGAAAATTTAAATTTTCAGCACAATCATCTAGCCTTTATTGCAACAATTCAGTTTCTAAGTACTTATGCCTCTTGCAATATCTATCTTCCCTATTTGGTGTGTACTTCCAAACCCAATGTACTCCACAAAAATTGACATGTTTATAGGAGACATTTTCATCATAACTGGTGCAATCATCATTAGCACTATGGATATTCAAGGAGTTCATACTAACAACATTCCAATCATGCTCATCATTCAAAGATTTAGTGCCAAACGTTTTAATGCATTCTTCTTCTAACACCTTGGGACAATTTTCCTTTCCATCACACTCACGAAAGATATTAAAAAGATGAAGCGTATGAGGCAAACTTAATTCCATTTTTTGTAATTTTCTTTTATAAACTAAACTAGTGATAAAACAAGAAACTAAAAGACTCGATTGCAAGATCTAAAGATATACCTTCAAGCACTCACCTCCCCGGCAACGATGCCAGAAAAGATCTTGATGTCTACTACACAACCTTTTTCTTGTAGACATTGTTGGGCCTCCAAGTGCAGAGGTTTGTAGGACAGTAGCAAATTTCCCTCAAGTGGATGACCTAAGGTTTATCAATCCGTAGGGGGCGTAGGATGAAGATGGTCCCTCTCAAGCAACCCTGCAACCAAATAACAAAGAGTCTCTTGTGTCCCCAACACACCCAATACAATGGTAAATTGTATAGGTACACTAGTTCGGCGAAGAGATGGTGATACAAGTGGTATATGGATGGTAGATAAAGGTTTTTGTAATCTGAAAATATAAAAACAGCAAGGTAACTAATGATAAAAGTGAGCGTAAACGGTATTGCAATGCGTTGAAACAAGGCCCGGGGTTCATACTTTCACTAGTGCAAGTCCTCTCAACAATAATAACATAATTGGATCACATAACTATCCCTCAACATGCAACAAAGAGTCACTCCAAAGTCACTAATAGCGGAGAACAAACGAAGAGATTATGGTAGGGTACGAAACCACCTCAAAGTTATTCTTTCCAATCAATCCGTTGGGCTATTCCTATAAGTGTCACAAACAGCCCTAGAGTTCGTACTAGAATAACACCTTAAGACACAAATCAACCAAAACCCTAATGTTACCTAGATACTCCAATGTCACCTCAAGTATCCGTGGGTATGATTATACGATATGCATCACACAATCTTAGATTCATCTATTCAACCAACACATAGAACCTCAAAGAGTGCCCCAAAGTTTCTACCGGAGAGTCAAGACGAAAACAAGTGCCAACCCCTATGCATAAGTTCATGGGCGGAACCCGCAAGTTGATCACCAAAACATACATTAAGTCGATCAATAGAATACCCCATTGTCACCACAGGTATCCCACGCAAGACATACATCAAGTGTTCTCAAATCCTTGAAGACTCAGTCCGATAAGATAACTTCAAAGGGAAAACTCAATCCATTACAAGAGAGTAGAGGGGGAGAAACATCATAAGATCCAACTATAATAGCAAAGCTCGCGATACATCAAGATCGTGCCACCTTAAGAACACGAGAGAGAGAGAGAGAGATCAAACACATAGCTACTGGTACATACCCTCAGCCCCGAGGGAGAACTACTCCCTCCTCGTCATGGAGAGCACCGGGATGATGAAGATGGCCACCGGAGAAGGATTGCCCCCTCCGGCAGGGTGCCGAAATGGGTCTAGATTGGTTTTCGGTGGCTACGGAGGCTTCTGGCGGTGGAACTCCCGATCTATTGTACTCCCCGATCGTTTTAGGGTATATGGATATATATATATAGGCGGAAGAAGTACGTTAGGGGAGCCACGAGGGCCCACGAGGGTGGAGGGCGCGCCCAGGGGGGTGGGCGCACCCCCTGCCTCATGGCTTCCTCGTTGCTCCCTTATGTGGACTCCAAGTCTCTCGGGTTGCTTACCTTCCAAAAATAAGTTCTGTGAAGTTTCAGGTCAATTGGACTCCGTTTGATTTTCCTTTTCTGCGATACTCTAAAACAAGGAAAAAACAGAAACTGGCACTGGGCTCTAGGTTAATAGGTTAGTCCGAAAAATCATATAAAATAGCACATAAAGGCATATAAAACATCCAAGGTTGATAAGATAATAGCATGGAACAATCAAAAATTATAGATACGTTGGAGACGTATAATTCATCAAGGTGGCCCAATCCTTTTTGTAGCAAAGGACAAGCCTTGAAAAACTCAGTGTCGGTGCTCCAGGATATTTTGTGCTGCATCTCACATGGTTGGTGATAATAAACTATGTGGGATCTACTTGATTTTTCATCTTGATTTGAATTACATAATGGGGTCACAGCGGCAATTGACAGTGTTTGAATTGCTAGACCTTTTATCTGCAGTGAACATGCAACAATATGTGTGTCGTAAAAGAATTGGAATTATTCAGGGTTCGTTTGAACATTTTACACATTAAATTCTAGTAAATCCAAAGCTCATCTAAAATTCATGAAACTTGGCATGCTGTCATGGAGCGGCATCAAGATGCCATGGTAAATTTTTTTGTCCCATCTGGGGCAAGTTTGGGGATACGCCTGTCACAAACCAGAGCTTCTCACAACAAGCCTGATGGTTTCGGTAGGGAACATTTCACCTTTTTGCACGAAACGATATCCATCGCCTCTTCTCGATTTCGATTTTTTCCTAGTGTCAACATAGAACAACAGGAGTGTTGTGTCAATTTTTGGGATTTTTTGGGGTTCGTTTGGACATTTTTATGCATTAATTGGGTTTTCATGCATTGATGTGCATAATTAAAATTTGAACTACATGCACATGCTCTAATGCATATAAATTGGTTGAAAATTCAAATCTATGTCCTTGGTTGCATGCTTAGGTCCCATGCAAGAAATGGGAATGAATATCAAACACCCTGCCACTGTCACTCGGCTGCAAACATTGAGATACCTTGTTTTTAAATTCTAGTAAATCCAAAACTCGTCTGAAATTCATGAAACTTGGCATGCTATCATGGAGCGGCATCAACATGCCGTGGTAATTTTTTCCCCATTTGGAGCAGGTTTGGGTATATGCTTCTCACAACAATCATGATGGTTTCAGTAGGGAACGTCCCATCTTTGGGGACGAAATGATATCCATTGCCTCTTATTGCTTTCAAAAAATTTCTTGTGTTAATGTAGAACAATAGGAGTGTTGTGTCAATTGTTGTGATTTTTCGGGGTTCGTTTGGACATTTTTATGCATTAACTGAGTTTTGAATGCATTCATGTGCATAATTCAAATTTGAACTACATGCACATGCTCTAATGCATATAAATTGGTTGAAAATTCAAATCCGTGTTCTTGGTTGCATGCTTAGGTCCAATGCAAGAAATGGGAATGAATGTCAAACACCCTGCCACCGTCACTCGACAACAAATATTGAGATACCTTGTTTTTAAATTCTAGTAAATCCAAAGCTCATCTGAAATTCATGAAACTTGGGATGCTGTCATGGTGTGGCATCAACATGTCGTGGTAAATTTTTTGTCCCATTTGGGGCAGGTTTGGGGATATGCTTCTCACAAAGCGAAGCTTCTCACAACAAGCCTGACGGTTTCGGTAGGAATGTTTCACCTTTGTGCACGAAACGATATCCATTGCCTCTTCTTGATTTCAATATTTTTCCTAGTGTCAGCATAGAACAACAGGAGTGTTGTGTCAATTTTTGGGATTTTTTGGTGTTCGTTTGGACAGTTTTATGCATCAGTTGAGTTTTCAATGCATTTATGTGCACAATTCCAATTTGAACTACATGCACATGCTCTAATGCATATAAATTGGTTGGAAATTCAAATTTGTGTCCTTGGTTGCATGCTTAGGTCCCATGCAAGAAATGGGAATGAATGTCAAACACCCTGCCACCGTCACTCTGCCGCAAACATTGAGATACCTTGTTTTTAAATTCTAGTAAATCCAAAACTCGTCTGAAATTCATGAAACTTGGAATGCTATCATGGAGCGGCATCAACATGCCGTGGTAAATTATTTGTCCCATTTGGGGCAGGTTTGGGTATATGCTTCTCACAAACCAGAACTTCTCACAACAAGCCTGATGGTTTCGGTAGGGAATGTTTCACCTTTCTGGATGAAATGATATCAATTGCCTCTCCTCGATTTCAATTTTTTTTCCTAGTGTCAACATAGAACAACACGAGTGTTGTGTCAATTTTTGGGATTTTTCAGGGTTCGTTTGGACATTTTTATGCATTAATTGAGTTTTCAATGCATTTATGCGCATAATTCAAATTTGAACTACATGCACATGCTCTAATGCATATAAATTGGTTAGAAATTCAAATATGTTTCCTTAGTTGCATGCTTAGGTTCCTTGCAAGAAATGGGAATGAATGTCAAACACCCTTCCACCGTCACTCGGCCGCAAACATTGAGATACCTGGTTTTGAAATTCTAGTAAATCCAAAACTCGTCTGAAATTCATGAAACTTAGCATGCTATCATGGAGCGGCATCAACATGTCGTGGTAAATTTTTTATCCCATTTGGGGCAGGTTTGGGTATATGATTCTTCCAAAGCAGAGCTTCTCACAACAAGCATGATGGTTTCGGTAGGGAGCGTCCTACCTTTGGGGATGAAACGATAACCATTGCCTCTTATTACTTTCAAAAAATTTCTCGTGTCAACATAGAACAATAGGAGTGTTGTGTCAATTTTTGTGATTTTTCGGGGTTCGTTTGGACATTTTTATGCATTAACTGAGTTTTCAATGCATTTATGTGCATAATTCAAATTTGAACTACATGCACATGCTCCAGTGCATATAAATTGGTTGAAAAACCAAATCTTTGTCCTTGGGTGCATGCTTTACGTTGCGCATGGTCACTGGGAAGCGAGCCCTTTGACTTCCATGGCTGCCCGCCTTCCTCTCCATTAATGGTGTCCGAGACTCTGCTTAATACGGGCGGCCTTACTGTTCGCCTCCCATTCCCCTCCCTCCCACAGACCTTCACCAACACCATGGCGCAGAAAGATCATCTGCCACTAGTCTTCAAGTTTGGTGAAGTCGACTCCGAGCCGGAGGAGATAGAAAATAAGGAGGAATGGGGCCTCATGGACATGCCTCAGAATGAGTTGGCCGCAGCGGTTAATGCCCCCGCTCCCGTCCCAGCTGTAACGCCCTCGATGCGGCTATATCTCCCACGTGTCGAAGCACGACTTAGAGGCATAACCGCATTGAAAGCAATGTCGCAAGTGAGGTAATCTTCACACAACCCATGTAATACATAAGGGAAAGACACATAGTTGGCTTACAATCGCCACTTCACACAATTACATGAATAAAGCATTACATCATCCAAATACACTCAAGGTCCGACTACGGAACCAAAATAAAAGAAGAACCCCAAATGCGACAAGGTCCCCGATCGACCCCAACTGGGCTCCACTACTGATCAACTAGAACAAAACAACACAAAGGACAAGATCTTCATCAAGCTCCTCCTGAGCTTGGTTGCGTCATCTGCACGGACTCATCGGCACCTGCAAGCTGGTTTTGGAAGTATCTGTGAGCCACAGGGACTCAGCAATCTCGCACCCTTGCGATCAAGACTATTTAAGCTTATGGGTAAGGTAAAGGTATGAGGTGGAGCTGCAGCAAGCGACTAGCATATATGGTGGCTAACATACGCAAATGAGGAGCGAGAAGAGAAGGCAAAGCGCGATCGAGAAACTATGATCAAGAAGTGATCCTAGAACAACCTACGTCAAACATAACTCCAACACCGTGTTCACTTCCCGGACTCCGCCGGAAAGAGACCATCACGGAAGCACACGCGGTTGATGTATTTTAATTAAGTTAAGGTTCAAGTTATCTACAACCAGACATTAACAAATTCCCATCTGCCCATAACCGCGGGCACGTCTTTCGAAAGTTCAAATCCCTGCAGGGGTGTCCCAACTTAGCCCATGACAAGCTCTCACGGTCAACGAAGGAATAGACCTCCTCCCGAGACATTCCGATCAGACTCGGTATCCCGGTTCTACAAGACATTTCGACAGGGTAAAACTAAACCAGCAACACCGCCCGAATGTGCCGACAAATCCAATAGGAGCTGCACATATCTCTTTCTCAGGGCACACTCAGATGAGACATCCTACGAGTAAAACCAACCCTCAAGTTGCCCCGAGGTGGCCCCGCAGTCTACTCGGTCGGACCAACACTCAGAGGAGCACTGGCCCCGGGGGGGTAAAATAATGATGACCCTCAGGAGCACGACTCCCAAGGGAAAAGAAAAGGCTAGGTTGCGAATGGTAAAACCAATGTTGGGCATTGCTGGAAGAGCTTTACTTAAGGCGAACTGTCAAGGGGTTCCCATAATAGCCCAACCGCATAAGGAACGCAAAATCCGGGAACATGACACCTATATGACGGAAACTAGGGCGGCAAGAGTGGAACAAAACACCAGGCATAAGGCCGAGCCTTCCACCCTTTACCAAGTATATAGATGCATTAATTAAATAAGATATATTGTGATATCCCAACAAGCAAACATGTTCCAACAAGGAACAACATCTCCATGTTCCAACAAGGAACAAACTTCAATCTTCACCTGCAACTAACAACGCTATAAGAGGGGCTGAGCAAAGCAGTAACATAGCCAAACAACGGTTTTCTAGGACAAGGTGGGTTAGAGGCTTGGTTCAACAATATGGGAGGCATGATAAGCAAGTGGTAGGTATCGCAGCATAGGCATAGCAAAAAGAGCGAGCATCTAGCAAGCAAAGATAGAAATGATTTCGAGGGTATGATCATCTTGCCTGAGATCCCGCAAGGAAGAAGAACGAGTCCATGAAGAAGACAAACGGACGTAGTCGAACGGTTCCTCACAAACGCGACGTTATCGGAACCAACCCGAAGAAGCAACACCGGAAAAGAGCAAACAACCTAGTAAACAACCACCACATAGACATGGCATGATGCACAAACAAGAATGATGCATGTCCGGTTTAAAGAGGGCATGGCATGGCAAAGTGCAACAAACAACACTACAAATTAAGTGGAGCTCAATATGCAACGAGTTGCATATTGACGAAAAACCACATGACTTATTTAGTTCTCTCTCGTTTATGTACCCAACAAGATTAAATGTTGTTAGCATGGCAAGAGGTGAGCAAATGAAAACTACCTATCTAGTCAAGGTTAAATGAGGCCGGAAGCAATGAACAACAATTCCGGAAACTCCTCATGAGCACATTATAGATTTGGTACTGTTCTGCCCTAAACACAATTTTAGAGTTGTTTAACATGCAAATAAAGGTCACCATGTTAAACTAGGCATTTTTTCTACCCCATTTACATATAAAGTTTGTTAGATTTGGAGCTACGGTTGAATAGTTACGAATTAAATCATTTTAACATGGCATAGGAGTAAATTTAACCAAACATCATTTTAAATAGTTTAAACATGGATGGAAATGACATATTATGAAACTAGACGCAATTCTAAGCATTTTTCATATTAAGTTTATTTTAATATGATGCATCGTTTGCGAGTTACAATATGCATGATCATGAAGGGGTTTTCTGCAAAACCGTGTTCTCTGGAAATTAGACAAATTCGCAGCGGAGAAAAAACACTACATGGGCCGAAACTGAGCAGAGGTCCAACAGAACATAAAAAAAAGGAGGCGCTGGTGGTGGCCTCACCATGGGCCTTGGCCCGGAACTGAAGAGAGGCCAAGCAGGTTGGATGGATCAAAGGAGGCCGGGCCTCGCGATCTGGAACGGGAGGAGGCTGGGCCAGTCAACGCGCGCTGCAGCCCAGGCGCACGACGAGGAAGCGCTCGTCCTCCGCTCGAACGAGGACGGGGCAGAAATAGCGCAGGGACATGGCGACGGCTGGGCTCCGGCGACGACGAGGCAGAGCAGCGGCGAGGCGAGGCGGGGACCAGCCGGATCCGGCGGTGTTCGGGACTTGGGCTACGAAGACGAGGCCGACGGCGGGCACCAGCGGCGGCGCCTTGCTGCGAGGGGGGAGAGAGAGAGCTGGTGAGGAGAAGGAGCAGAGAGGAATCGAGGGCCGGGCGGCGGCATTGATGACCTGGGGCGGCGGCGGTCGACGACTCCGATGACGGCCGCAGGCAGGCGGATTCGCCGGCGCGGCGGGGAAGAGCAGCGCTCCGGCTCCCTCCCGATCTAGGGGGATCGAGGAGGAACAGCCTTGGCGGCTGCGAGCGAAGTGGCTCTGGCCCGGGCGGGCCTCGGTTGGGCCAGGCGGGCCGTGGGGCTGGTGGAGGCGCTAGGCGCGATGTGGCAGCGCCTGATTGGCTGCGCGCGTCGCCGGTGGCGGGCTGGCTGATGGGGGCGCGACAAGTGGCGGCGGTGGAGAGGGTGGCTGCGGAAAAATGAGAAGGAGGGGCTAGGGTTTCAAAAGTGGAAGGGTAGGGCGTCCATTTAAAGGTAGGGGGCTAGGAGAGGGGGTTTTAACCCGTTTCGGAGCCGTTCGATCGCAATCGGACGTTTCGGAGTGGAGGGGGTTAGGTAGATGGGCTAGAAGGGCTGTGTAGAGGGCCATGGACTGAGAGGAGAGAAAAGATCTGCAGCCCGACACGAGTTTCCGGAGACCGAAAACGTCCGACAAAAAGACCGGCTATATTGCCGCTATAGTTATCCGTTGGGGCATCAAACGGACTCCGAATGCGATGAAACTTGGCAGGCGGCCTACCTACACTATAATAAGACCACACGCCAACTTTCATCCCATTCCGAGAACATTTTCCGGCCACTTATAAAATACTATTTCGGACATGCCGCGGGCGCGTGCAAGTGTGGTTGGACTCAGAACGGACAACAGAAGGAACGGGGAGACCTGGACGGATGCAAGTTTTGAAAACATGATGATGCAATGCACATGATGACACGACAAGATGCAACACGCAGCGAATGACATGGCAACGACGGCGAATAACTGGAGGACAACTGGCACATCGGTCTCGGGGCGTCACACCAGCTCCCATCCCCGTAGCATTGACGGGCCGGTCGCCGAGCACTATCGTAGAGCTGGAAGCCGCGGGCGTCGGCGTGGTCTCCGCGGACCCGCGCGAGCTCGTGTACATGCTAGCGCCAGCGCCCGTGCCCGTGTGCGCCCCTCCACCCATCGCAGCGCCGGTCCCCGTGCGTTTGGCTGCACCCGCCACGCACGTGGCCGTGCGCCCCTTCAGCGGCATGGGACGGCGCCGTCGACCGCTACCTCTCAGCGCCGCCAGCTGTCGTCCTCCCGCGCCCTGCCTGTCGATCGCGCGACGACATGATGTTTGATTTACATGTGAAGAACATTTTGTGCTGCATTGAAGACTTCTACAACGGCGTCCCGGAGGACGACAACGACAACGACGGCACGGCACGCCGCCTCCGCCGCCGCCAGAAATAGTTTTTTTCTTGGGTTTAATATTGTATCTCGATCATACGAATATAAATTTGCAGTATGACTGAATGAAAGATATGGTTTGAGCGAACTTGCATTTTTCTCTCTTAATGTACAGACTTATCAAACGATTTTCTTTTGAAAAAACGTCAATGGTTTTTAAATGTAAAACACTCCTCGCAAACGTTTTAGTTAGAACACCCGTATGCAAACCGACAACTTCCCCAGGAAGCCAAGGGAAAATGTGCCGAGCAGGATTTGTGTAGCACTTGATCGCAAACGTTTTAGATAGAACACCCGTATGCAAAGTGAGAGCAGGATCTGTGCAGCTCTTCAACGCAAACGCTTCTTTTGGATGACCCGTGTGCAACCACTTACAAACAATTTGGGTATGTTGCCATTTGTCAAACTGGAAAGATTGACAATTGTTGATCTAGTAACATTGCCATTTGTCAACCTTGTAACACTGCGATTTGTCAAAATATGAAGCTAAAAATCACTAGCAGTATCTAATTTTTGCCACTAAAATTCGGTAATTAAGCATAGATTTCATTCACAGATTAAGCAGTTGTTCTTAATTTATACAAACAGTTCAACTCGACAGCTGGACCGACCAAACTTTTCCCCAATTGTTGCCAACCATGTACTGAAATAGCTAGTTCAACTATATATATACTAGTTAATTTTAAGTACGTTGTACAGTTCACCACATCTATAGTCAGATGAACAGAACAAAATAGCCCGTAAATACTACTAGTACTATACTATGGAGGGGCTTTGTACTACTTCCGGCTGCCTCTCCTCTGCCGAGCGCGCTCAGTAAGAGGCTGAGCAGGAGGAGCCTACCAACGAGCTGGGCAACCGCAATACGGTGCCTGCCGTTGCTGCAGCTTCAGCGATGCTCACCTCGAACGCCCTCTGCCGCTCCAGATGACCCCTCTCGAAGCTGTGGTTCTCCTCGTAGATCTCCCGATTCCTCGCCTCTGAGGCGGCGTGTGCCGCGGCCATGGCGGCAGTAAGGCTCTTTGCATGCTCGACGAGGCGCTCCTCCTCCTCCCGCAGGAACTTGGTGTAGCGCGCAAGGTCGATGATGCTTGTGCGGGCATCCACCTCCGCCTCCCGCCTTCGGGAGGCGGTGGCAGAGCGGGTGATGACCCCGGCGGTCGACGGTGGGCTGGCGGCCATAGTGGCCGATGGTGGGCTGGTGGCCACGACCACCGCCTCCCGCCTTCGGGCCACGGTGGAGCGGGCGATGGCCCTGGCTTTCGACGGTGGTGTGGCGGCAATGGCGACCGGCAATAGCTGCCGACGGGCAGCGGCGGCGGAGCGGGCGATGGCCCTGGCTTTCGACGGTGGTGTGGCGGCAACGGAGACTGGCAACAGCTGCCGACGGGCAGCAGCGGCGGAGCATGTGGTGGGTGTTCCGCGCCCACCCAACAGGGACGCCATGCGCACTACACTACGCCGGGGACTGCGCCGCTCCGTGGTGTAGCCTCCCAGCTGGAGCTGTCCTCTGATGACGGCGGAGTGGCTGAGTGACAACGACGGACCAGTGGCATTGGCGATTGTGGGAGAAGAAGACAAGATAAGCTACGGGGAGGGAGGGGAAAATGCAACGTAGGACTCGCCGGCCGTGAGGTTTTATATAGCAGGCCGGTAATAATTGGGATTTTGGGGGATTTCACTGAGTCGGGCGGGAAGCTTGCGCGGGAACCTGCGAGGTTGCGCGGGAACGGGCTCACCGACGATTCATTGGCGCCATCGTTTGGCCAAAAGAATGCCCCCACGCACTGCGCAAGCTTGCGCTGTAAGCCGTTTGCGGCAGCGGCGTGACAAGACGTGCGAGAGGCGGACGAAAGGCCACATACACATATGTTTAATACAAAAAAACGTTTGCGGTTTAGTTACCTACTATACCCCCGTCCTGGTTTATAAGTAGGATTTAACTAATAAAATACGAATGCATGTCGCCAAAGATTATATAGTTGGATTCGTATTTGAACATAGTTTCTAGTTATATAATTTCTATAACATGCATTAACATTTTGTTGGTTAAATTTAAGGGCAAAGTATGTCACTGAATATAAGGGGGACTGTAGACCAAGACGGAGGTAGTAGCACACAGCCGCTCTCTACGTAGCGACGCAACTGTCGGCCGACTTGTAGGCGACCATTTCCTGCGTTTTCAACGGCTCTATGCATGTGGTTGCTTGCGGTTGAGGCAGTCGCGGCGCGCTCTGCTCGCGTCCCGCCGTGCGCACTCTGCTCTCTCGTCCCTCCGGGTGATCTGCCCTCATCCCTCCACATGCGCTGCCAGTGTTTGGGGCTGGCACATGATCACGCACGTTCGTGTTCATGCGGTTGCGCCGGGCACGACGCGACGATGCAGTTACCCGCTGCAAAAACTGCCATGCGGACGCGCCGAGAATCCATGCCGCCCGGCCCCCTTTTATTCCTGCGGCCATTTACCTTCATCTCTCGTATCAAACGAGACAATAAGCACACCCATGAGGACACATACAGAAAGGATATCCATCAGTTCCAATGGCACTCCTTGTGGCTCCAATGGCGCTCCCAGCGGCCGACGGCGACAACGGCGGACAGTTCACTAGGCAACACGTCGTGGACACCCACTTGAGGGGGAAGGCTCTCTCAGTGGTGTACTCGAACAATCCAGTCTCGGTGGAGAGCTCCATCCAAACTATGGATCAGTTCCTTGCCGAGGACAGGTACCAAGTGGTCGGCTTTGACCTTGAGTACACCATGGGTCGTGCCAGGCATGATCAGAAGGTTGCCGTCACCCAGTTGTGCGTGCGACATGACGTCCTTGTCTACCACTACCACCTGGCCACAAGGCCTTGCGAGCGTTTCTCTAGGTTTATCTACAACTCCTACTACAGTTTCTCTACGGTGGACACCACCAACGATCTAAAAGTGCTCAAGGTTTCGGGCTTGAAATGCCCAAATATTGTCAACATCCAGCACCACTAGAAGGTCTGGGGGAGCGGCAACAACAAATAGAACTCCCTAGTTGACCTCGCCTTGGCCATCATCGACCCCTACTATGAGAAGATGAAGGAAGAGAGAAAGAAGGACAAGAACGCCTGGCACAGTGTTTGGCATGAGAGACTGGATGAAGAACACATCAAGTACGCGGCCCAGGACACGTACACAAGCTACGAGTTGTACATGCGGATCATTGACATGAGGAACTGTCTTCTTCCTGCCCCAGACGAGGGATCGAGCCACATAGCAGTGGTGGGAGCGTCACAAGAAGTAGATGACTAGACGATCATTTCTCCTACTTTAGAATGCATGCAATTGTTTACTTGAGGTGTGTGCGAATGATCTGTATAGTCACTTGTGTAATTGGATGTTTATTTCAGTTATATATATATGTATATATATACATGGTATTCTTCTGTAGACAGAGCAAATCACACGGCTTATTAGCAGCAATTGTGTGTGTTATTATTGGTCTTCGCACACATTTCTGATTACGGACCTGTTTGCCACGTATCACACACATCTTGTTCAGTTGAACCATTTCCATTGTGTTCCCTAATCACACGCAATTCATCCTAGTGAACCGTATGTTGTATATCGCACACACCTTCATATGGTTGCCCATTACTTTTGTTCCTCCTCATCACAAACAGTTCATCCGAGTGAACCGTATGCTGTATATCGCACACGCCTTCATCTGGCTGCCCGCTTCTTTTGTTCCGCCTCATCACAAACAGTTCATTGAACTGAATCGTATGCCTTGCATCGCACACACAATTAAAATCAGAACTATGTTTGATGCATCCGTCATCGCAAACGTTCTGCACCTTTTTGGTGGTTTTTTACACCACCGTTTGCGATTATGGCAACGCACACAATTTCCTCGAAGGGTCTCTGATCCTAGTGTCGTGTTTGGACCATCCTGCAGTAGTGGGTATTGAATATCATTAAGGATACGAACATATGATCTTCCACTGAATAAACCAACTAGCATCAACTACAAGGAGTAATCAACACTACTAGCAACACACAGGTAGCAATCTGAGGTTTTGAGACAAATCGGATATGAGATGAACTAGGATTTAAGAGGAGATGGTGCTGGTGAAGATGTTTATGGAGATTGACCCCCTCTCGATGAGTGGATCGTTGGTGATGATGATGACGATGATTTCCCCCTCTAAGAGGGAAGTTTCCCCGGCAGAGCAGCTCTATCAAAGCCCTAGATTGCTTCTGCCTAGGTTCCGCCTCGAGACGACGACATTTTATCCCGAAAGCTTCCTTATGATTTTTTTCTAGGTCAAAAGACATCATATAGCATAAGATGGGCACCGGAGGCCTGCGAGGGGGCCACAAGCCACAGGGGCGCGCCTAGGGGGTAGGGCGTGCCCCCAGGCTTGTGGCCTCCTGGTGGGTCCCCTCTGGTATTTTCTTCACACAATATTTTTTATATATTCCAAAATAATTCTCCATAAATTTTCAGGACTTTTGGAGTTGTGCAGAATAGGTCTCTCAGATTTGCTCCTTTTTCCAGTCCAGAATTCCAGCTACTAGCATTCTCCCTCTTCATGTAAACCTTGTAAAATAAGAGAGAAAAGGCATAAGTATTGTGCCAAAACAGGTAATAACAGCCCATAATGCAATAAATATCAATCCTAAAGCATGATGCAAAATGGACGTATCAACTCCCCCAAGCGAAAGACGAAATCGATAATCATGTCCACATGTTTAGAGATAGAGGTGTCGATAAAATAAAATACGGACATGAGGGAATCATGATCATCTTTAGAACAACAACTTATATTGTCATATAATTTCTTATGCCAAAGTAACAATTCGTTCACAAGGTAAAGAATGAATCGGAAACTTTATTGAAAACCAAAAAACTATGATCTCGGTCATTGAAGCAATTGCAATTTATCATAATATCGGAAAGATCCAATGTAAGAGCTTTTGTCTAGCAAGTCCACATACTCAACCATCTTTTTGTATTTTATAATTTCTAACACTCACGCGATACTTATGGGTACGAAGCCTCAATCGGACACAGAGAAAGATAGGGGCTTATAGTTTCGCCTCCCAACCTTTTACCTGGAGGGTAATGTCAACAATAATACTTTATGATATACTACATTCGAGTGGATATATATCTAGATCTTTCCCCAACATATAGTGCTTGCCAAAAAGAAAAGTGTAAAAAGGAAAGGTGAAGATCACCATGACTCTTGTATAGAGGTATAAAGTAAAAAGTAAAAGATAGGCCCTTCGCAGAGGGAAGCAGAGGTTGTCATGTGCTTTTATTGTTGGATGCACAAAATCTTAATGCAAAAGAATGTCACTTTATATTGCCGCTTGTGATAAAGAACTTTATTATGCAGTCCGTCGCTTTTATTTCTTCCATATCACAAGTTCGTGTAGCGACCTGACCCGAATGGATCACGTCTACTGTGCTACGGTGTCATCCCTGGATCAGTAATGCTGACACCACACAGTACATCGAGGTTTTATAGCAGAGTTGCAATCACACACTTATTACATCGATGGCTCAAAAAGAACTTATTACAATAAATATGACTTAAGGCCATATTTTAAAGATAACAGCGGAAGACTTGGAAGATAAATGGGTCCATCAACTCCAGCGGCATCACTGAGTATAGAACCACGACCTAAACGCACCTCAATCGTCGTCTGAAAAGTCTGCAACATTAACGTTGCAGCCCGAAAACGGGTCAGCACATGGAATATGCTGGCAAAGTAACACATAGAGAGTAATGGAATGGAACAGCTATACTACATGCATATATGGCTGGTGGAAAGCTCTATGGTTACAGTTTTGCGTAAAGCCAATTTTTCCCTACTGCAAAGGAATAAATTTTATTCACTATCATGGTGGTTGTGAAACATTGAGAATGGTTGACAGCATTCTCAATCCCAATTAAAAGTAATTAAAACCCAATAACATTAATTAGAGGTAACATGTTGAGATTCACAATGATATTCAAGTACTAGATACTCAAGTTGTCCATAACCGGGGACACGGCTAATCATGATTAGTTTGTTACTCTGCAGAGGTTTGCGCACTTTTCCCCACATGACTCGATCGCCTCCGTTTGTTTTCTCGCACTACATGGTGTTTGAGAAACGGATGACCGAGACACAGTCTTTCAGAAGCACTAGCACCTTACATGTGGGGTAGACCGGTACACCTACATCCCCTACATCTGCTAGTCCACCCCGTAAGAGTTCGCACAACTTAGTCAACTATGCCAGAGCCCATAGTAGCATGTGGCTGCACACGGAAGTTTCTAGCATGAAAGATCTTATGATCCATTTGAGCCTGGGTGGCGGTCCAAAAAAAAAAACAGGCAAGTCCTGATAGACATCAGGTGCCTCAATCCACCCAGATGTGTGTTTAAGTTGCCACCTTAGATAAACCATTAAAATTATCAATCTCACATCTGTCATGGATATCACTCACCCAATCCACATCTACTAGCATAGCATGGCATAATAAGCAAACGTAGAAGTAACTCCCAAAGGTTTCATAATAATACAGGTAATAGGTACTACCTCATCTACTTCCCATCCCACAATTTAATTAGATCCTAATCATGCAATGTGTGAGGATTGATCTAATGCAATAAAACATGGGTTGTAGAAAAGGTATGATCAAAGTGTTACTTGCCTTGCTGATGATCCGCGAGTCCTAGGGTTTCGAAGTAACAAGCGGCGCAATCCGGGTAATCTATCACAGACAAACAACAAGCATACAATAAGTACTCATCTAATGCACAGGTAAAACCAGAACAAGAGAACGAACCAGGTAGTTCAACTTAAGAACTCTGGTTGCAAAGAAAGAACGAAAAACAAACGGCGGAAGAAAACAACTCGGTTCTAGCAAGTTGAAACTAGGTCAAAATTTTACTGTAACAAAAGCTTGTTCAAGTTGATTAGACGGAACGGCGGTTTCGAGACGAATCTCCAGGCGCTTGAATCACTTGATTCCGATAAACGAGCGAACAGATAGACTAGGAAGAAAATCGGATCTGAGATCGCGATCGCGGAATAAATCCGACGAAAAGAAAAAGAAGAACGGTTAAACGAACGGACGTCGTTAACCTAGAAGAATCCGGTGATCACGTTCGTTAGGACGAACGGTCCGGCGAACGGTCCAAAGGCAACTAGATCGGAGAAGAAAACGAATCTGATCTAGGGTTTCGGAGAAGAAAAACCGATCGAAAAACTGATCTAGAAAACCGGAACGGTTTAGAGAAGAAAAGAATCGGGACGATTAGAAGAAAACGATCCGAGAAAAAGAATAGATGTAGCGCGGGGCAACCTTGGCGAGGTCTCCGGTGAGGGGCTCCGGCGGCGTCGGCGTAGGGCGGCGGCGTGGGCAAGGTGCGGCGGCGGCGCGGGTGTGGGGCGGCGGCGCGGGTGAGGCGGCGGCGCGGGTGGGGGGTGGCGGCGCAAGGTGCGGCGGCGGCGCGGGTGTGGGGTGGCGGCGGCAAGGTGCGGCGGCGGCGCGGGTGTGGGGTGGCGGCGCGGGTGAGGTGGCGCGGCGGCGGTGACGCAGGGCGCGGTGTGATGCGGCGCGGCGGCGGTGCAAGGCGTGGTGTGGAGGAGAGCTTTGATTTGATGTGTTTAGAGGGGGGGGTGCTTGGGTATTTATATTGGGGAGAGGAGGGGTTTACTTGGGGTAGAGGACAAGGAATTAGAATAGGAGTAGGAAAGATCTAGAAAATAAACGGAGTAGGACTAAAGAAAACGAAATAAGGAAAAGGGGACAAGGGGGCGCCCTAGAATCCTAAAAGGATTCGGTCCTAGCAAGAGGCGGCGGCGGCTGACCGGCTCCTGGCTCGGCGCCTGGCGCCTGGGAGCGCGGCGGTAGGTGGCTTGGCTTGGGCCTTTGGCCCAAGGCGCTGCTCAATTTTTTTTTAAATAGTTTCCTCGCGCAGAAAAAAAAACAAAAAGGGATCTAAATGAACTCTGAAAAATCTAAATTAAATTTTCCCCGACTCCTAAAAATGAGCCGAACAAAATGAACTTTTCTCCGGACCTAAAATGCAATTTTTGAAAACGCGCATTTTCCCTATCCAAATAAAATGCAAAAAAAACTCCGGCAACAAAATTGATCTATTTATTAAATCTTCATTTTCCTAAATTTGGGAAAGTCATATTATTCCCTCTCTCATATTTTGACACCGGAAAAAATTATTGAAGATAAAATAAATAAATCAAATGATCCTATTTTCAAAATTCGAGAGAACTCTCAAATATGAAAATAACGAAATCTCCAACTCTCTCCGAGGGTCCTTGAGTTGCGTGAAATTTCTAGGATCAACCAAAATGCAAGAAAATATGATATGCATATGATCTAGTGTATAACATTCCAAATTGAAAATTTGGGATGTTACAAACCTACCCCCCTTAAGATGAATCTCGCCCTCGAGATTCGGGTTGGCTAGAAAATAGGTGAGGGTGGTCTTTGAGCAAATCTTCTTCTCTCTCCCAGGTGGCTTCATCCTCTGAATGGTGGTTCCACTGAACTTTGCAAAACTTGATAACCTTGCTGCGTGTAACTCTGCTGGCATAATCGAGAATCTTGACTGGCTTCTCCTCATATGTTAGGTCATCCTTTAACTGAATTGCTTCTAATGGCACTGTATCTCTTAGCGGTACCTCCACCATCTCGGTGTGACATCTCTTCAGCTGAGAAACATGGAATACATCATGAACTCCTGACAGTCCTTCTGGTAATTCCAACTTCTACGCGACTTCTCCCATACGTTTCACGATCTTAAACGGTCCAACGAAACACGGTGCTAACTTTCCCTTAACTCCAAAATGCTTAACTCCTCGAAGTGGGGATACTCGAAGGTAAACTCTGTCTCCGGTTTCGTAAACTATCTCCTTGCGTTTAGAATCTGCATAGCTCTTCTGCCTGGACTGGGCTACCTTGAGCCTATCGCGAATCAACTTAACCTTCCGTTCTGACTCCTTAATCAAATCTGGTCCAAAGAATTGACGGTCTCCAACTTCGTTCCAGGACAACGGTGTCCTGCACCTCCTTCCGTATAAAGCTTCGAAAGGGGCCATCTTCAAACTGGTTTGGTAACTGTTGTTATAAGAAAACTCCGCATACGTCAAGTTTTCGTCCCAACTTGATCCATAATCTAGTGCACAAGCTCTCAGCATATCTTCCAAAATCTGATTGACTCTCTCGGTCTGTCCATCTGTCTGCGGATGAAAAGCTGTGCTGAACTCTAGTCTGGTTCCTAAAGTTTCATGCAACTGATTCCAAAACTTTGAGGTAAATTGGGTTCCTCTATCTGATACGATACTCCTCGGAACTCCATGCAAACAAATGATTCTAGTCAGGTATATCTTTGCCAACTTAGCACTGGTGTAAGTGGTCTTAACTGGAATGAAATGTGCTACCTTCGTCAAACGATCAACTACTACCCATATCGAGTCATATCCGGCTTTTGTCCTGGGTAGCCCTGTGATAAAATCCATGCCTATCTTATCCCACTTCCATTCGGGTATCGGCAGTGGTTGTAACAATCCTGCTAGCTTTTGATGTTCTGCTTTTACTCTCTAACATACGTCACAAACTGCTACATACGCTGCAATATCCTTCTTCATTCCGGTCCACCAGAATGTTTCCTTCAATCCAAATACATCTTGGTATTCCCTGGGTGAATCGAATATGGGGAATTATGTGCCTCCTGCAAAATCAACTTCCTGATCTCTGGGTCATTGGGCACATAAACACGGTCCTCAAACCATAGGGTATCGTGCTCATCCTCACGAAATCCCTTTGCTTTTCCTTCGCTCAATTTCTCTTTTATAGCAGCAATCTCTTTGTCAGATTTCTGAGCTTCTCTGATCTTATCCATCAATGTTGATTGAATCTCCAATGCTGCTACATAGCCTCTCAGAACTATTTCCAAACATAGCTCACGAAGGTTTTCTGCTAATTCCTTTGGTATTTTCCCCGTCACTCGGGTATTGACATGGCTCTTACGGCTCAATGCGTCAGCTACTACATTAGCCTTTCCGGGATGGTAATGCAATCTCATGTCATAATCCTTGATGAGCTCCAACCATCTCCTTTGTCGGAGGTTCAACTCCTTCTGCATGAAAATGTACTTCAAACTCTTGTGATACGTGTACACCTCACAATGATTTCCAATGAGGAAATGTCTCCACGTTTTCAACGCATGCACTACGGCTGCTAACTCCAAATCATGCGTGGCATAATTCAACTCATGAGGCTTCAGTTGTCGTGATGCATACGAAAAAACTCTCCCTTCCTGCATAAGCACTGCTCCAAGTCCTCGACGTGAAGCGTCGCAATACACCTCATAATCCTTGGTCTGATCTGGCAAAATCAATACCGGTGAGGTAACCAAATGTTTCTTCAACTCCTGGAAACTAGCCTCACACTCCTCAGTCCATTTGAACTTAGTATCCTTCTTCAACAACTCCGTCATAGGCTTCGCAATTTTTGAGAAATTCTCAATAAATCTCCGGTAGTATCCTGCGAGTCCAAGAAAACTCCGGATCTCTCCAACTGTTGTTGGTGCTTCCCATTCGGTTACGGTCTCAACCTTTGTGGGGTCAACTGCTATACCTTCTCCGGATATAACGTGTCCGAGGAATCCAACTTCCTTCAACCAAAACTCACATTTGCTGAATTTGGCATATAACTGATGTTCCCTTAGTTTCTCCAAAACCAAACGCAAATGTTCCTTATGCTCCTCTTCATTCTTTGAATAAACTAGGATGTCATCAATGAACACTACGACGAACTTATCCAAAAACTCCATAAACACTTTGTTCATCAGGTTCATAAAATAGGCAGGTGCGTTAGTCAATCCAAATGACATAACGGTATACTCATACAGTCCATATCTTGTGGTGAATGCTGTCTTAGGTATGTCCTGCTCTCGAATCTTCAACTGATGGTACCCTGATCGCAAATCGATCTTGGAAAACACTTTAGCTCCTTGCAATCGATCAAACAGATCGTTGATCATTGGCAGTGGGTACTTATTCTTGATGGTTACTTCATTCAATCCCCGATAATCTACAACCATCCTTAATGATCCATCCTTCTTTTCCACTAGAAGTACAGGTGATCCCCAAGGTGAAGAACTTGGGCGAATGTAACCTTTATCCAATAACTCCTTAATCTGATTCTTAATTTCCACCAAATCCTTTGCTGGCATCCGGTACGGTCGCTTCGATATTGGGCCTGTACCTGGCAATAACTCAATCAAAAACTCAATATCTCTATCCGGTGGCATGCCTGGTAATTCCTCAGGAAATACATCAGGAAAATCCTTTACCACTGGTACTTCCTCCTGCACAACTCCTGATAAGCAATTCACTTGTGTCCTGTTTGGCACATGCCGGGATACATACTTGATCCTTCTTCCTTCTGGTGTGGTAAGCAAAATTGTCTTACTGGCGCAATCGATGTTTCCTCCATACATCGACAGCCAATCCATACCAAGAATCACATCCAGACCTTGGGATTCCAGAATAATCAAATCCGGTGGGAATACATGCCTTCCTATACTCAATGGTACTTGAAAACATCCTTGTCTGGCCATGTATTCTGCTCCTGGGGAGCTTAATAGCATAGGTGTTTTAAGAATCCTAGTGGGCAGGCTATACTTTTCCACAAATCCCCTTGATATGTATGAATGCGATGCACCAGTATCAAAAAGAACGAGTGCAGTAAATGACTTAACCAAAAACTTACCGATTACTGCATTGGGCTGATCTTCAATCTCCTCCACATTAACGTGGTTCACCTGTCCCCTATTGAAAGGGTTCGGCTTCTTCCCAGAGCTTCCATTGCCATTTCCATTCTGGCCTTCAGGACATTCATTGGCATAATGTCCGGTCTTCGAACACTTGAAACAGGTGACTTGACTCAGGTCTCTCTTAGTTGGGGTCGATGGGGTGGTTCGGTTCTGGCCGTTGCTTCCTCCATTCCCATTACCATTCTTGTGGCCATTATGGTTGTGCGAGCTACCTCCTCCATGGGTGTGCTGAAACTTAAATCCCGGTTTAGGGGTAAAACGGGGCTTCTGCTGGGCTCCAGAGTTATACTTCCCCTGTCCATACTTCCTCTTACGGTTCTCAATCTGCTGTTGCTTCCCTTCAATCATGATGGCACGATCTACCAACTCCTGGTAGTTGTTGAAACTTGCTACCATCAACTGCATGCTTAGTTCATCATTCAATCCTTCCAGAAACTTCTCCTGCTTGGCTGCATCCGTAGCAACGTCATCTGGGGCATAACGGGCTAGCTTACTAAACTCTTCCACATACTGGCCAACAGTCCTTCCTCCTTGGCGTAAGTTGCGAAACTCACGCTTCTTTATGGCCATAGCTCCTGCTGAAACATGGGCAGTGCGGAAAGCTTGCTGAAACTGATCCCATGTGACAGTGTCAACTGGGTAAGTGGCTGTGAAATTCTCCCACCATGCTGCCGCGGGTCCGTCAAGCTGGTGTGCGGCAAACTTCACTTTCTCACCATCCGTGCATCCTGCAGTGGTCAACTCCCTTCCTATCTTGCGGAGCCAATCGTCTGCTACTATTGGCTCGGTGCTACTAGAAAACACTGGCGGATTCAGCCTAAGGAAACGGGCTAAGTGGTCAACAGGTGGTGGTGGTGGGTTGTTGTTGTTGTTCTGCTGATTCTGAACTAACATCTGCATCAATTGATTCTGCTGCTGGATCAACTGAGTGAGCTCCGGTGGAAATCCATTGTCACGTCTCGGAGGCATCTGAGGGTTTAGAAAAGACGAGAATTAAGAATAGAGGGGGTCTAAAGGGAAAACACTACCCATATGCACATGAGGCAAAAGCACACAATTCACTTCAATCAATCAAACAAGGGCTTACAAACGGTCTAACTATCGCAAAAGTGCTCGACTATAATGTGTTTACATGGGGGAATACTACTACTATCTGGTGGTCATCTAGAAATTTGAACCGGTGGAAGACTCCATGATATCTACTCCAGCTTCGTCTTCAAAGTCGGGTTCACTTGGATCCGAATCGGTGTCGTCGATGATGATGTAGTTGTCTGGACATGCGACGTACTTGTCGTCCTCCTAGGATGCTAACTTGCTCTTGAGTTCTTCAGTCTCCTGCTTAAGATCGCAATTGTGCCTTGCTAGAGCTACGATCTCGTCCATGTAGTCCTTGCGTGTAGACTTTAGTTCTCCTTCTAGCTCGATGATCCTTGCCTTCGCATTCTTCAACTCTACCATATCATTGCACATCTGGTTCTCGTGGCGTCGAATGTGCTGGTTTAACTCCTGGATGAAAGATGCAATGGATCTATCCTTCTTGGTGCTGACTAACTCCCATTGTTCATCACGGCGTCCGCAAATCTGGTAGATAGTGTCCTTGAGGTCTTCTTGATAAACTTCTCCAATGCGTCCTATGGTGATATGAGCTGCCATGCTCCTTCCTAGATTCCAGGTTGGTGCATTGAAAACACTATCTATGGGCTTCGTGATTGGCGCGAATGTTCTTCCTGGAACGTGAGCTTGAATCTTCCAGCGCTCCTCTTCAGGCAGAGTGGCGTTGAAGGTTCCCGTGAAGCTTGGTAATCCAATGTTCAGGTACTTGGTGACTTCCTTCAGGTGAAATCCAAATGGTGTGCCTTCATCCGGTTGAGCGTACTTAATCTTCGCGTGCGTCATCCTAAAAGAGTAGAAAAGATGAGGAGTTAGAAAATGAGAAGAGAAGGGTGATCTATGGCTTTAAGTTAGTGGTCGTGTCCTACAGTCAGCGTGTGCTCTGATACCATCTCTGTAGCGACCTGACCCGAATGGATCACGTCTACTGTGCTACGGTGTCATCCCTGGATCAGTAATGCTGACACCACGCAGTACATCGAGGTTTTATAGCAGAGTTGCAATCACACACTTATTACATCGATGGCTCAAAAAGAACTTATTACAATAAATATGACTTAAGGCCATATTTTAAAGATAACAGCGGAAGACTTGGAAGATAAATGGGTCCATCAACTCCAGCGGCATCACTGAGTATAGAACCATGACCTAAACGCACCTCAATCGTCGTCTGAAAAGTCTGCAACATTAACGTTGCAGCTCGAAAACGGGTCAGCACATGGAATATGCTGGCAAAGTAACACATAGAGAGTAATGGAATGGAACAGCTATACTACATGCATATATGGCTGGTGGAAAGCTCTATGGTTACAGTTTTGCGTAAAGCCAATTTTTCCCTACTGCAAAGGAATAAATTTTATTCACTATCATGGTGGTTGTGAAACATTGAGAATGGTTGACAGCATTCTCAATCCCAATTAAAAGTAATTAAAACCCAATAACATTAATTAGAGGTAACATGTTGAGATTCACAATGATATTCAAGTACTAGATACTCAAGTTGTCCATAACCGGGGACACGGCTAATCATGATTAGTTTGTTACTCTGCAGAGGTTTGCGCACTTTTCCCCACATGACTCGATCGCCTCCGTTTGTTTTCTCGCACTACATGGTGTTTGAGAAACGGATGACCGAGACACAGTCTTTCAGAAGCACTAGCACCTTACATGTGGGGTAGACCGTACCACCTACAACCCCTACATCTGCTAGTCCACCCCGTAAGAGTTCGCACAAGTTAGTCAACTATGCCAGAGCCCATAATGGCTTGTGGCTGCACACGGAAGTTTCTAGCATGAAAGATCTTATGATCCCTTTGAGCCTGGGTGGCGGTCCGAAAAAAAAACAGGCAAGTCCTGATAGACATCAGGTGCCTCAATCCACCCAGATGTGTGTTTATGTTGCCACCTTAAATAAACCATTAAAATTATCAATCTCACATCTGTCATGGATATCACTCACCCAATCCACGTCTACTAGCATAGCATGGCATAATAAGCAAACGTAGAAGTAACTCCCAAAGGTTTCATAGTAATACAGGTAATAGGTACTACCTCATCTACTTCCCATCCCACAATTTAATTAGATCCTGATCATGCAATGTGAGAGGATTGATCTAATGCAATAAAACATGGGTTGTAGAAAAGGTATGGTCAAAGTGTTACTTGTCTTGCTGATGATCCGCGAGTCCAAGGGTTTCGAAGTAACAAGCGGCGCAATCCGGGTAATTCTATCGCAGACAAACAACAAGCATACAATAAGTACTCATCTAATGCACAGGTAAAACCAGAACAAGAGAACGAACCAGGTAGTTCAACTTAAGAACTCTGGTTGCAAAGAAAGAACGAAAAACAAACGGCGGAAGAAAACAACTCGGTTCTAGCAAGTTGAAACTAGGTCAAAATTTTACTGTAACAAAAGCTTGTTCAAGTTGATTAGACGGAACGGCGGTTTCGAGACGAAACTCCAGGCGCTTGAATCACCTGATTCCGATAAACGAGCGGAAAAAGATAGACTAGAGAAGAAGATCGGATCTGAGATCGCGATCGCGGAATAAATCCGACGAAAAGAAAAAGAAGAACGGTTAAACGAACGGACGTTCGTTAACCTAGAAGAATCCGGTGATCACGTTCGTTAGGACGAACGGTCCGGCGAACGGTCCAAAGGCAACTAAATCGGAGAAGAAAACGAATCCGATCTAGGGTTTCGGAGAAGAAAACCGATCGAAAAACTGATCTAGAAAACCGGAACGGTTTAGAGAAGAAAAGAATCGGAACGATTAGAAGAAAACGATCCGAGAAAAAGAATAGATGTAGCGCGGGGCAACCTTGGCGAGGTCTCCGGTGAGGGGCTCCGGCGGCGTCGGCGTACGGCGTGGGCAGGGCGGCGGCGGTGGGGGCGGCGGGTGAGGCGGCGGCGCGGGGTGGGGTGGCGGCGCAAAGGTGCGGCGGCGGCGCGGGTGTGGGGTGGCGGCGGCAAGGTGCGGCGGCGGCGCGGGTGTGGGGTGGCGGCGCGGGTGAGGCGGCGCGGCGGCGGTGACGCAGGGCGCGGTGTGATGCGGCGCGGCGGCGGTGACGCAGGGCGCGGTGTGATGCGGCGCGGCGGCGGTGCAAGGCGCGGTGTGGAGGAGAGCTTTGATTTGATGTGTTTAGAGGGGGGGTGCTTGGGTATTTATATTGGGGAGAGGAGGGGTTTACTTGGGGTAGAGGACAAGGAATTAGAATAGGAGTAGGAAAGATCTAGAAAATAAACGGAGTAGGACTAAAGAAAACGAAATAAGGAAAAGGGGACAAGGGGGCGCCCTAGAATCCTAAAAGGATTCGGTCCTAGCAAGAGGCGGCGGCGGCCGACCGGCTCCTGGCTCGGCGCCTGGCGCCTGGGAGCGCAGCGGTAGGTGGCTTGGCTTGGGCCTTTGGCCCAAGGCGCTGCTCAATTTTTTTTAAATAGTTTCCTCGCGCAGAAAAAAAGGGATCTAAACGAACTCCGAAAAATCTAAAGTAAATTTTCCCCGACTCCTAAAAATGAGCCGAACAAAATGAACTTTTCTCCGGACCTAAAATGCAATTTTTGAAAACGCGCATTTTTCCCTATCCAAATAAAATGCAAAAAAAACTCCGGCAACAAAATTGATCTATTTATTAAATCTTCATTTTCCTAAATTTGGGAAAGTCATATTATTCCCTCTCTCATATTTTGACACCGGAAAAATTATTGAAGATAAAATAAATAAATCAAATGATCCTATTTTCAAAATTCGAGAGAACTCTCAAATATGAAAATAACGAAATCTCCAACTCTCTCCAAGGGTCCTTGAGTTGCGTGAAATTTCTAGGATCAACGAAAATGCAAGAAAATATGATATGCATATGATCTAGTGTATAACATTCCAAATTGAAAATTTGGGATGTTACAGTTCTGTAAAGCTTATTTTCTCCACACTAAAAGATCGTACATATCTAGAGAGCAATTTTTATTGCTTTCACCGATGACAACTTACTTGAAGGATCTTACTCAATCTATACGTAGGTATGGTGCACTCTCATGGCAAAACTGGGTTAAGGGATGTTTTGATGCACAAGTAGTATCTCTACTTGGTGCAAAGATTTGGCTAGCATAATAGGTAAAGCAAGCTCAACATATTGGAGGATCCATGACAATATAACTTCTATTCGGATATAAGAAAACATATCTCATTATGTTGTCTTCTTTGTCCAACATCGACTTTTTAGCATGTCATATTTTAATGAGTGCTCACAATCAGAAAAGATGTCCAGGATAATATATTTATATGTGAAACCTCTCTTTCTTTATTACTT
Source organism: Triticum urartu (assembly GCF_003073215.2). Classification (NCBI taxonomy): domain Eukaryota; kingdom Viridiplantae; phylum Streptophyta; class Magnoliopsida; order Poales; family Poaceae; genus Triticum; species Triticum urartu. The sequence continues at coordinate 437,738,841 of NC_053025.1, read as the reverse complement.
CGTATTAATTGCAACAATGACCAAAACTATGTTTGTCAGCTCCCAACAATTTTTATTCATCATACTTCTTATATGTGAAGTCATCACTTCGCATAAGATCATTATATAATCTTTTTACTTTTTTATTCTTTTTCTTTTTCTCAAGCTCATAGCAAGAAAGGAAGGCCCTTAACTCAAACTACTCTTTATTATATAACTCACGGACTCGATTACATAGATAGATCACAATGCAAAACTCAAAGCTAGGTCATACTAAAAGTAACTTTTATTCTACTAGATCAAGATATAATCAAAAGGACCGAACTAAGAAAAAGCGATAAAGGTAAAGATGTGATGGTGATACGATACCGGGACACCTCCCCCAAGCTTGGTAGTTGCCAAGGGGAGTGTCCATACCCATATATTTAGATCTCCTTCTTCAGAGGTGGTGATGATGGAGTTGATGAGGTTGTAGGCTTGTCCTTTCTCCTCAGCTTACGCTTGAGGGTGGAATTTTCCTCCTTCAGGTCATCGATCTCCCGCTCTAATATTAATATCTTTTTTCATAATTCTTGCTTATTTTCATGTCCCCAGGCTTGGTTAGCGGAACTTCCTCTTCGTCGGAACTTGTCACTTCCTTTCCCTTTGAATCGTAATCTTCTTCTTCCTCCATGGTCCAACAATAATGCTCCACATCCCCATAAACCTTGGGGTCTGCAATGTAATTAGGTACATAGCTTTCTCCCTTCGAATCTTGGGACGACATGATGCCTGGCCTTGAAAACTCTGGCAGAAAATGGCTTAAAAACAAAAACAGGGGATATTGCCATGATACGGTGGTCAAAACCTTTGGGAGATTATATAATGAATTTTTACATACCAAAAGGAGTGTACTACAAGAAAACAGAGTCCAAAGGGCACACGAGGTGGCCACGAGCTAGGAAGGCGTGCCTAGGGTGTAGGGCGCGCCCCCAGGGCTTGTCGCCTCCTCGTGCACTTTTCGGACTACTTTTAATTTTCCTAATTTTTAAAATATTCCAAAATGGAGTAAAATTGCCATTGGAAACGTTTTGTAGTCGGTTTACTTACCGTATCACATAGCTATTCCTTTTTGGAGTCCGAAACGTTCCGACAGTTCTCCCTTATGTACTCCTCCAGTGTTATGGTATTAATTATATTGGTTTCAACATTTATGGGAGTACTTGAGGTATATTTTTTGATTATTTGCCCGTTTGCCACCTTCGGATTGGTGCCTTCGGCGTTGTTAATCTTGATAGCACCGAAATGGTAAACCTCCTCGATAATGTAAGGACCTTCCCATTTAGAGAGATGTTTTCCTGCAAAAAATCTTAAATGAGAGTTGTATACCAAGATTTGGCCACCTACATTAAATTCATGCTTTTGTATCCTTTTGTCATGCCATCTTTTAACTTTCTCTTTAAACAACTTGGCATTTTCATAGGCTTGAGTTCTCCATTCATCAAGTGAACTAATGTCAAATAACCTCTTTTTACCGGCAAGTTTGAAATCATAGTTGAGCTCTTTAATTGCCCAATAAGCTTTATGTTCTAGCTCAAGAGGTAAGTGACATGCTTTTCCATAAACCATTTTATACGGAGACATACCCATAGGGTTCTTATAAGCAGTTATATAAGCCCATAATGCATCATCAAGTTTCTTAGAGCAATTCTTTCTAGATCTATTGACAGTCTTTTGCAAAATCAACTTTATTTCTCGGTTACTCAGTTCTACTTGACCACTAGACTGAGGATGATAATGAGATACAATTCTATGGTTGACATCATATTTAGCAAGCAATTTACAGAAAGCACCATGAATAAAGTGCAAACCACCATTAGTCATTAAATATCTAGGGACTCCAAACCTCGGGAAAATAACTTCTTTAAGCATTTTAATAGAAGTGCTATGATCAACACTACTAGTTGGAATAGCTTCTACCCACTTAGTAATGTACAACGGAAACTAAAATATGTGTATACCCATTAGAGGAAGGAAAAGGTCCCATATAATCAAAACCCCAAACATCAAATGGTTCAATAACAAGTGAATAATTCATAGGAATCTCCCGATGTCTACTAATATTACAAATTCTTTGACATTCATCACAAGACAAGACATACTTACGAGCATCTTTGAAGAGAGTACGCCAATAAAAACCAGATTGTAATACCTTGTGTTCAGTTCTGTGTCCAGCATGGTGCCCTCCGTAGGCCTCAGAGTGACACTTGCGTAGGATCTGTTCCTGTTCATGCTCAGGTACGCAACGTCTAATAACACCATCTACTCCTTCTTTATAAAGGTGTGGGTCATCCCAAAAGTAATGTCTTAAATCATAGTAGGACTTTTTCTTTTACTAGTATGTGAAACTAGGTGGTATAAATTTAGCAACAATGTAATTACCATAATCAGCATACCATGGAGCATTATGAAAAGCATTTATGACAGCTAATTGTTCATTAGGAAAGCTATCATCAATAGGTAGTGGGTCATCAAGAACATTCTCTAACCTAGACAAGTTATCTGCTACGGGGTTCTCAACACCCTTACTATCAATAATATACAAATCAAATTCTTGTAGCAAGAGAACCCATCTAATAAGTCTAGGTTTAGCATCTTTCTTTTCCATAAGATATTTAATAATAGCAGCCTGATCAGTGTGAACAGTTACTTTGGAATCAACAATATAAGATGTGAACTTATCACAAGCAAAGACAACAGCTAAAAATTCCTTTTCAGTAGTAGCATAATTTCTTTCAGCACTGTCTAGAGTTTTACTAGCATAATGAATAACATTCAACTTCTTATCAACTCTTTGTCCTAGAACAACACCAACAGCATAATCACTAGCATCACACACAATTTCAAAGGGTGGGTTCCAATCAGGTGGTTGAACAATAGGTGCAGAGATTAAGGCTTTCTTAAGTATTTCAAAGGATTCTCCACAATCATCATCAAAAACAAACGGAACATCTTTTTGCAAAAGATTAGTAAGAGGCCTAGAAATTTTAGGGAAATCTTTAATAAATCTCCTATAGAAACCAGCATGACCAAGGAAACTTCTTATACCTTTGATATCTTTAGGACACGTCATTTTTTCAATAGCATCAACTTTAGCTTTATCAATTTCAATACCTCTTTCGGAGATTTTATGCCCCAAGGCAATACCTTCATTAACCATAAAGTGGCACTTCTCCCAATTCAATACAATATTAGTTTCTTCACATCTCTACAAAAATCGATCAAGGTTTCTCAAGCAATCATCAAAAGAAGTTCCATAAACGGAGAGATCATCCACGAAAACCTCAACAATCTTTTCACAAAAGTCAGAGAATATAGCAGCCATACATCTTTGAAAGGTAGCAGGTGCATTGCATAAACCAAAAGGCATACTTCTATAAGCAAATGTACCGAAAGGGCAAGTAAAGTACTTTTTTCTTGATACTCTTGTGACACGGGTATTTGAGGAAAACCAGAATAACCATCTAGAAAGCAAAAGTGTGTATGTTTGGATAGTATTTGTAGAATTTGATCAATAAAAGGTAGAGGGTAATGATCTTTCCTGGTAGCATTGTATAATTTTCTAGAATTAATTACCATTCTATAACCTGTAACAATTCTTTGTGGGATCAATTCATTCTTATCATTGGGAAAAAAAGTAATACCTCCCTTTTTAGGAATACAATAAAAAGGACGCACCCATCTACTATCATCAATAGGATAAATTATACCTACTTCCAAAAGCTTTAATATTTCATTTCTTACCACTTCCTTCATCTTAGGATTTAACCGTCGTTGGTGATCAACAACTGGTTTAGCATCAGGCTCCATATTAACTTTGTGCTAACATAGAGTGGTACTAATGCCCTTAAGATCATCAAGAGTATATCCAATAGCGGTGCGGTGCTTCTTCAGAGTTTTCAATAATTTCTTTTCTTCATGCTCTGAAAGGTTAGCACTGATAATAACAAGATATATCTTCTTTTCATCAAGATAAGCATATTTGAGAGTATCAGGAAATTGTTTAAGATCGGATACAGGATAACTCTTGGGTGGTAAAGTATCTCCAAGAGTTTCAACAGGCAAATTGTGTTTCAAAACAGGCATCTGTTTAAAGAAAATCTCATCTAATTCCCTTCTTTCATTCATAAACATATCATTTTCATGGTCAAGCAAATATTGTTCTAAAAGATCAGTAGGAGGTACGACAATAGCAGCAAGACTAATAATTACATCTTTACTAGGCAATTCTTTATCATGAAGTTGTCTATGAAATTTGGAGAAATTAAACTCATGAGACACATCCTCAAAACTTACACTAACAGTTTCTTTCTCGTAATCTATCTTAGCATTGACAGTGTTCAAGAAAGGTCTACAAAATATAATGGGACAAAAATCATCTTGTGGGGAACCAAGAACAAGAAAATCAGTAGGATATTTTATTTTCCCACACAAGACTTCAACATCTCTAATGACCCCAATTGGTGAGAAAGTATCTCTATTGGCAAGCTTAATAGTAACATCAATATCTTCTATCTCAGCAGGTGCAATATTATTCATAATTTCTTGATATAAAGTAAAAGGAATTGCACTCACACTAGCTAGCACCCAATTCACATAAGCCATGATAACAATGATCTCCTATCTTAACAAATACAACAGGCACGCCAACAACAGGTCTATGTTTGTCTTTATTATCGGGTCTAGGGATTCTAGTAGCTTCATTGCAGAAATAATTAACATGCCCATCAATATTATCGACCAGGAGATCTTTAACCATAGCAATACTAGGTTCAGCTTTAATTTTCTCAAGGGGTGTAGGTGTTCTAGTATAACTCTTACAAACCATAGCTGAAGCTTTAGCATGATCTTTTATCCTAACAGGGAAAGGTGGTTTCTCAATATAAGCAGTAGGAATAACATGATCAACATTATAAGTAATAGTTTCTTCTTCAGCTTTAGTAGGTTCTACTACTTTTACTTCAATGAGAGGATGATATTTAAACCACCTCTCCTTGGGGAGATCAACATGAGTAGCAAATGATTCACAGAAGGAAGCTACTATCTCAGAGTCAAGTCCATATTTAGTGCTAAATTTATGAAAAGCATCGGTGTCCATGAAGCATTTAACACAATCAAAGTTAAGGTTTATACCTGACTCCTTACCTTCGTCAAGCTCCCAATCTTTAGAGTTGCGTTTAATTCTTTCAAATCCCATTTGAATTAAATAGTCTTCTTCATAAAAGAACCAGTACAAGAAGTATCGAGCATGGATTGATCATTACGAGAAAGCCGTGCATAAAAATTCTGAATAATAATTTCTCTTGAGATCTTATGATTGGGGCATGAATATAACATTGACTTAAGCCTCTCCCAAGCTTGAGCGGTACTTTCTCCTTCATGAGGCCAAAAATTATAAATATAATTCCGTTCATGATGAACCAAATGCATATGATAAAACTTCTGATGAAATTCCAATTTCAATGGTTATAATTCCATGTCCCGCTATCATCACATAGCATATACCATGCCAATGCCTTTTCCTTCAAAGATAAAGGGAAGACCTTCTTCTTGACTTTATCCTCGGGCAAACCTGCAAGCTTAAATAATCCACAAACTTCATCCACATAGATTAGATGCATATCAGGATGTAATGTTCCATCTCCTGCATAAGGATTAGCTAGCAGTTTCTCTATCATACCCTAAGGAATTTCATAATAAATATTTTCAGTAGGGGCAGTAGGTTGAGGAGCAACTTTCTGCTCTTCTGGTCAAGGTGAAGATACCCCGAACAAGCCCCTCAAAGGATTATTTTCCATAGTGAAAAGTGCTTGTATTTCAGCAAGCTATATAAATGTTTCCTTACCATATTCCACTTACCAAAGGCACTTCACTCCCCAGCAACGGCGCTAGAAAAGAGTCTTGATGACCTACAAGTACAAGGGATCTATCGTAGTCCTTTAGATAAGTAATAGTGTCGAACCCAACGAGGAGGAGATGGAAATGACAAGCGGTTTTAAGTAAGGTGTTCTCTGCAAGCACCGAAATTATCGGTAACAAATAGTTTGGTCATAAGATAATTAGTAACAGGTAACAAGTAACAAGTGTAAATATGGTGCAGCAAGGTGGCTCAATCGTTTTTGTAGCAAAGGACAAGCCTAGACAAACACTTATATAAAAAAGCGCTCCCGAGGACACATGGGAATTACTCTCAAGCTAGTTTTCATCATGCTCATATGATTCGCGTTCGTTACTTTGATAATTTGATATGTGGGTGGACCGGTGCTTGGGTGTTTTCCTTACTTGGACAAGCCTCCCACTTATGATTAACCCCTCTCGCGACCATCCGCAACTACGAAAGAAGAATTATGATAAATCTAACTGAGGGAGTCCTGGATTAGGGGGTGTTCGGGTAGCCGGACTATACCTTCAGCCGGACTCCTGGACTATGAAGATACAAGATTGAAGACTTCGTCCCGTGTCCGGATGGGACTTTCCTTGGCGTGGAAGGAAAGCTTGGCGATGCGGACATTCAAGATCTCCTACCATTGTAACCGACTCCATGTAACCCTAACCCTATCCGGTGTCTATATAAACCGGAGGGTTGTAGCCCGTAGGCAATCAACTCCATACACAACAATCATACCATAGGCTAGCTTCTAGGGTTTAGCCTCCTTGATCTCGTGGTAGATCTACTCTTGTACTACCCATATCACCAATATTAATCAAGCAGGACGTAGGGTTTTACCTCCATCAAGAGGGCCCGAACCTGGGTAAAACATCATGTTCCCTGCCTCCTGTTACCATCCGGCCTAGACGCACAGTTCGACGGGTTCGAGCCACAGCCAAGCGCGCCGCACTATCTCGAGGGGCATGATCTAGCTCTGCCCCCGGACAGTGTCCTGGAGGCCGCACACGCATCGGTTCCGACCCCAAATTTGGAGCCTATTGCGCCAATCGAGGATGAGCGGTTGGACGTCACCTCAGGGGCTGCGATCCCAAAAGCGATCGAGCCGAACGCTAGCCCCGCACTTTGCACGGCCCGTGACTCCAAGGATCCGGACTCCTTTCCGAACTCCGAACCCCCCACGCCCCTGCCGATCGAATCTGATTGGGCGCCGATAATGGAGTTCACCGCCGTAGACATCTTTCAGCACTCGCCTTTTGGCGATATCCTGATCTCTTTCAAGTCTCTCTCCTTATCAGGAGAGCCCTGGCCGAACTACGGTCAGCGAGGATGGGATACGGGCGATGAAGAAATTCAAAGCCCACCCACCACCCACTTGGTAGCCACTGTCGACAATTTAAACGACGTGCTCAACTTCGACTCCGGAGACATCGACAGCATGGATGACGATGCAGGAGATACCGACGAACCAACGCCCATAGGGCATTGGACAACCACCTCATCTCACGATGTGTACATGGTGGATACCCCTAAAGGAAGCGACAACGAGGAAAAAGGGGATGGAACGGGAGATCGACCACTCGAAAAGCAATCAAAGCATCGGCGTAAACGCCGACCCAAGCCCCGCCTCGATAAAAACCCAGCCATAGAGCAGGACGAGCCAGTAGACGACGAGCAGGCCTTAGAGCAACCGTCCGAACAGGGCAACACGGATAGAGAAACCGAACATCCCTCCTCCGGCGAAAACGGCATTCCGGACGACCTCACGCCGGATAAACTTATGGAGCAAAAGAATCTCCACGAGAGGCTCGTTGCAACTGCACGCAGCCTAAAAAAGCAGAAGCGGAAGCTAAAAACAGTGGAAGATGCACTCCGGATTAGATGGAGCAAAGTAATCAATACCGCAGATAAATACGGCGACAGTCGCCGCACTAAAAGCTATCCGAAAAGAAAGCTACTGCCTGAATTCGACGAAGAGGCCCTAGAGCCCTCGCATTCAAAAAATGAGAAAGCCACACGATCGGATAGACGACCCCATAAAGCGGCAAGCAGCGCCGTACCTAAATCGGCATGCGACCCACTTAAGGATTCGCATCATGGCCCAGTCAGGTCCATTTATGGGCCAAGAAAGCAAGCTCTCGTAAGCAACGCTATGAAGCCATCATCAGAATCCGGCACAGCCAAATACAGGGGCGCCGCACACCCCCTATGTTTCACCGATGAGGTCCTGGGCTGTGAATTTCCAGAGGGATTCAAACCCGTAAACATAGAGGCATATGATGGAACAACAGACCCTGGAGTTTGGATCGAGGATTATATCCTCCACATACACATGGCTAGAGGAGATGATCTCCACGCCATAAAATATTTACCCCTTAAGCTTAAAGGGCCAGCCCGGCATTGGCTTAAAAGCCTTCTCGAAAACACAATTGGAAGCTGGGAAGAGCTCGAGGATGCTTTCCGAGCAAACTTTCAAGGGACCTATATCCGCCCTCCGGATACAGACGATCTTAGTCACATAACTCAACAACCCGGAGAATCAGCTCGGCAGTTCTAGAATAGATTCCTCACTAAAAAGAATCAGATAGTCGACTGTCCGGATGCCGAAGCCTTAGCAGCTTTCAGGCATAACGTCCGAGACGAATGGCTCACCAGACACCTCGGCCAAGAAAAGCCAAGAACAATGGCCGCGCTAACAAGCCTCATGACCCACTTTTGTGCAGGGGAGGACAGCTGGTTGGCAAGGTGCAGCCCCAGCAACCCAAGTACATCCGAAACTAGGGATGGAAATGGAAAACCGCGACGCAACAAGGACCGTCACTGGACTAAGGACAAAAGTCCGAAGAGCACGGCAGTCAATGCCGGATTCAAAGGCTCACGACAAAATCAGGAAAAATCCCCCCCCAGGATAACAGGGACGATCCATCCAACCTAAATAAAATCCTGGACAGGATATGTCAGATACACAGTACTCCCGGAAAGCCTGCTAACCATACCCATAGAGACTGTTGGGTTCTCAAACAATCCGGCAGACTCAATGCCGAACACAAGGGGCTCGACACACGAAGCGAAGACGAGGACGAACCCCAAAAGCAGAGCACCAGGAAACAAAAGAACTTCCCACAAGAAGTAAAAACAGTGAACTCACTTCACATAACAAAACGTGCCGCGCCCGTAAAGGTACGCACCACACGGCCCATCCCCAAAGGGTCCTGCCACTGGTTGTCAAAATCGATCATCTTCGATCAGCTAGATTATTCTAGAAATATCAAGAATGTAGGCTGGACTGCCTTGATACTCGATCCAATAATTGGCAGACTCTGGTTTTCAAATGTCCTTATGGACGGCGGCAGTGGACTAAACCTGATATATCAGGATACAATCCATCACATGGGGATAAACCCAGCAAGAATCTGCCGCAGCAAAACCTGCTTTCAAGTGGTAACACCTAGTCCGGACACCCATTGTATGGGTTTTCTCCGGCTCGAAGTTATATTCGGCTCTGCCGATAACTTCCGCCGCGAAAAGCTAACCTTCCATATCGTCCCGTTCTCAAGTCGCTATCAAGCACTACTGGAACGCGAAGCTTTCGCCCGCTTTAACGCAATACCACATTATGCATCTCTCACGCTTAAGATGCCTGGTCCACGAGGCATCATCTCTTTGAAGGGGAAGCACTAAAGTGCGCCTCCCCAAGCGGAGGACTGTGCGGCCGCTTTGACAGCCCCACAGCAAAATGGCCTCACCGGCCAAAAAACTTCGAAATAGGTCATTCAAGACCACGAACGCGGATAGACGAGTTCGGTGCAAAATCATCATTGATGCAGGCCTAGAGGCCATATACCCCCGCACTAGGGGCTCCACGCATATACAATAAGAGACAATAAAGCTCAATCTTATATATTTTACTTTATACTTTGTTTATTTTAAACTTTTGTTCGGCACGACTCATTTTGAACTCAGTTCCTCTCTTTTACAGATGAACGTCGTGCGGCGCCCGTCCAGGATACGACACAACGGAGACACAGGCGCAGACGTGTAGTAGGGACCCGTCCTAAAGGATTCTTTTTAGATTAAGACCCTGCGTAAACCTTTTTTACTGTCTCTTGTTGCTACACATCCCCTGGTTTTTTCTTTCTGATATAACCAAGGAGGAGGCTGGCGTCTTGGCATGTGGCCGCGTCAGAATTTTTGCACGTACCTGGACACTAGGGGCTTTTTTAATAATAAAGAGTGTTGTTTCACCCGCACTCATAAAGACCGAACACCTTAGGGAGTGTTCGACGTCGCGAGTTTTGGCATTATATGCATCAGCTCCGAATCATGTCTTTGGTCAAATGTTGGGTTGCCCGGCTCCTGAGTTCGGCTACCTTACATTCTGCTCTATCGGCTAAGGTAGCACCAGGAGAACTACTGCGATTGTGCCCTGGTTCGGCCGGGCGAGCACCTCAGTAGAGAAAGCCGAAAACTGATTGTCATGATGTAGCGTGAGACTGGTCAGCCACTCGATGACCTATCGGAATCTATCGGATTCCTCCGCTTTAACGAAGGGCCACTTCCCGGTCAGGCACATACGTGCCCCGAACTCGGGCGAGCGCAGTCGCCACCAAGGGGCTACCTAAATAGTCTCACTGTCAAGCTCCTATGGCTAAGTGAAAGTGTTAAAGCATTATAGTCCGGTTGCCTGGCCCGCTGCGCTATCACCTCCTTTGTAGGACCAAGACGTTGGGTTAAGTGTGAAAATGCGTCTTCTGCGAGCACCCCCGCACTATGTGCGTGGGGGCTGAAGCCAACGACTGCCATCTTTCAGATTTTGTATATATCTTAAAACGGCCGCACAGGAGGTGTTCCCAATACTTGAAGGCACAAGTATAAAAAGGCCACTATAGTTTATCAAAACATTACTTTATAATTACATATGCTATCATAACATAGCATCTTTCGAGCACTGCGTCTCTATTACACGAGCGCCTTCAAGGACTTCCTGAAAATAGTGCTCGGAGGGTACTCGGCTTTTGTCCGAATCTCGGGACGCAACAACGGTGGTCTCCATCTCTGCCCAGTATGTCTTGACACGGGCAAGAGCCATCCTTGCGCCCTCTATGCACGCTGTCCTCTTCATTGCATTAATACGCGGCACCGCGTCAAGGAATTGCTGCACCAAGCTGAAATAACTCTTCGGCTCCGATCTCCCCGGCCACAGATGACCCATGACATACTTCATGGCGAGTCCAGACAACCTATTCAGTTCGGCCCATTGAGCCAAATGATCGTCCACTGCCAGTGGACGCTCTGGATTGTGAAACTGCGACCAGAAAAGCTTTTCCACTTCGTGATCTTTCTGATCTCCAAAGTGTTCGGTCGCATCAGCAGCACTCGCTGCCAAATCCAGATAGGTATCCTCCACACTCCACATCCGGTCCAACGGAGCAAACTTCGGATCGCAAAATTTCCTTCGCAGCATAAAGGGCTTTCCAGCCGCAATCTGTTCGGCCTGACACAGCTCCTCCTTCGCAGCTCTCATCGCAGAGCGCGCATCCTTGGCATTGGCAACGGCCTTCTCTAAGTCCGTCTGTTTCGTCTGGTCTTCTTTTTCAAGAAGTCTGCAACGGTCTGTAGCGCTTTTTAACTTTTCGGCCATCTTGGCCATCTCTTCCTTGCTTCGGCAATGAGCAGCCTGTTCGGCTCTCAGCTCTTCAAGGGCTTTCCTGGTGGCCGCATCACTTTTGCTGGCTTGTTCTTTAGCTCGGGCAAGTTCTGCCCTAAGACTCTCCATGGCGGCCACACCATCTGCGTCAAAGCACACACATCGTAAGACACACGCATAAAACTGTTCTTACCTGATGTGGCCCGAGGAATTACATACCTTGAGCCTCATCAAGCCGCTTATTAACAAGCGTGATGTCGGCATCTGCCACGTCCAGTTGCCGCTTTAGTTCGGCAAAATCTTCAGTTCGGCTCGATTCCGGACACCATGCCGCCTACATTCAAAGGCGACATCTTAGACCTGGGATTATGATCCTCCGCGTGCCATCATTTCTTGACGACGGGCAGAGTCTCAGGGGCTACTATCTACACAGGGCGCATCTTATTCATGTGCAACTGACAAAAGTGTACATTATCTAATGTACCTCAAAACCCGTCAGTAAACTTTTGACGGCCTCATGCAATCCGCTCTCTGCGGATGAGATCCTTTCAATCACCGTGCCCATCAATGCACGGTGCTCCTCCGAGATAGAAGCTCGCCCCAGCAGAATCTTTAGCTCCTCCGGCCGAGCACCAGACGGTGCCGGACTTTTCCCACGACCTTTTTCGAAGGCCGGACGCAGAGAACCTCGGGGGGCCACATAGCTATCTTCCGCCCCTGCCGGATTCGGAGAAACCCTCCGCGACGACACCTCAGGGTCGCCCGCCTTGCTAGGTGGCACGACAGGGGGAGGCGTCCCGCTCTCCATCATCTTCGGAAGGAGATCCCCCGAAGATGAGCTCTGCTGAGAAGGGCTGAGGTCCGAGCTACAAGGTAAAAATTCGGTTAATCTTCTCAGATATAAATCAAGGATTTCCCTCATCCCTCAAAAGGAAAATCTTTCTCTACTTACGGCTCGCTGGAGGGCTGATCCCCTTGAGGGCGTAGTCCGGCCGAGGAACTCCCCGGCGTCGGACCCTCTGACGAGGATTTTTTCCCCCGCTTCAAGGCCATGGTTTCCGGGTCGTCAGAGGCGGCTCTCTTCTTCCCCTTAGGAGAGGAATTGTCGGTTCCTCCCTTCGGAGCAGCCTCCTTCGAGGAGGCCATAGCTTCCTTGTCCTCCCCCTCCAAAGGCATTATTTCCAGCATCCTGACCAGCATGGGATCCGGCCTGGTTTCGGGAAGGGGAGTCGGACACCTGATCAGCTTTGCCTTCGCTATCCACTCCTGTTTAAAAGGACGGCTCTTTTAGGGGCAAGTTTATGACAATTATACGGATAGAAGGTCCGGGCACAAGGTTGCTTACTTGAGTATCCGGGCGATTGCAGCTTAGGCCTGCGTCCTCGGTTAAATCCGGACACATCTCTTGTGATCCGAAGAACAGTTTATACATCTCCGCGGGCGTTGCGCCCATGAAATTCTGGAGAGCTCGCGGTCCCTCTAGATTAAACTCCCACAGGCGAAGGGAGCGACGTTTGCCGGGCAATATTCAGTGAATCAGCATGACCTGCGTCACCTTGACCAGGCTGAGGTCTCCTTCCAAGAGATCCTTAATGCGGACCTGTAACAAGGGCACGTGTTTGGGCAAACCCCAATCTAACCCTCTGTTAACCCATGACGCTAGCCGTGGTGGGGGACCCGAGCGAAAGGCAGGAAGCGCCACCCACTTGGTGCTCCGGGGAGCGGTGATATAAAACCACTCTCATTGCCACAAGCCTAGCTCCTCTTGAAAAGAGCCCTCGGGCCATGGAGCATCAGCATTTTTTCTTATAACAGCGCCTCCGCACTCTGCGTGCCGTCCCTTGATCATCTTCGGCTCCACTTTGAAAGTCTTGAGCCATAATCCAAAGTGAGGGGTAACACGGAGGAACGCTTCGCATACAACGATAAACGAGGAGATATGGAGGATGGACTCTGGAGCTAAGTCATGGAATTCCAGCCCGTAATAAAACAGCAGTCCCCTCACAAAGGGATCCATCGGGAAGCCTAGCCCCCGAAGGAAGTGAGACACGAACACCACACTCTCACCGGGCTAGGGACTGGGGATAGCCTGGCCTTGAGCAGGCAACCTGTGCGGAATTTCGGCGGTCAAGAACTTAGCCTCTCTCAACTTTAGCACGTCCTCCTCCATGACGGAGGAGGGCATCCATCGGCCTTGAAAGTCGGAACTGGACATTGTCAAAGGGTTGAGGCACCCGGAATCTGGAGCCTTGGGTGTTGGAACTCGAGGCGACGGGTGAACTTGTTTTGGGATTGGAGAAAAGGAGTAAGGCCTTGGTCTCTTTATAAGAGGTTGAATACCAGGAGCCCTCCCCGTAACCGTTTGGGACTCGCCTTTAATCGAGAAAACATGCTAACGGGCACGATTGGGTTACTCACATCCGTATTGATGAGAATCCCGTAAAAGGGGGGCACACGATCTCTGCTTTGACAAGACGTGCCAAGGAAACAGCCTCGCAAGACACGCTGAGGTGGAAAAATGAAAACGATTCGAGTGAAGGACTTGGCTGTAGTGTGATGACGCACTGCGGAATACGTCAGCATATTTGATTTGTGTTAATATTATTCTCTCTATGGCAATATGTGGAAACTTATTTTGCAGAGCCGGACACTACTCTTGGTGTTTACAATCTTCTATGAAGGACTTGGAGGAGGAACCCGCCTTGCAATGCCGAAGACAATTTGCGCGCCGGACTCGTCGTCATTGAAGCCTGGTTCAGGGGCTACTGAGGGAGTCCTGGATTAGGGGGTGTTCGGGTAGCCAGACTATACCTTTAGCCGGACTCCTAGACTATGGAGATACAAGATTGAAGACTTCGTCCCGTGTCCGGATGGGACTTTCCTTGGCGTGGAAGGCAAGCTTGGCGATGCGGATATTCAAGATCTCCTACCATTGTAACCGACTCCATGTAACCCTAACCCTATCCGGTGTCTATATAAACCAGAGGGTTGTAGCCCGTAGGCAATCACCTCCATACACAACAATCATACCATAGGCTAGCTTCTAGGGTTTAGCCTCCTTGATCTCGTGGTAGATCTACTCTTGGACTACCCATATCATCAATATTAATCAAGCAGGACGTAGGGTTTTACCTCCATCAAGAGGGCCCGAACCTGGGTAAAACATCGTGTTCCCTGCCTCCTGTTACCATCCAGCCTAGACGCACAGTTTGGGACCCACTACCCGAGATCCACCGGTTTTGACACCGACACTAACCATAGCATGAAATATGTGGATCCAAATCAGCCGTTTACGAAGCAACACATAAACTAGGGTTTAAGCTTCTGTCACTCGAGTAACGCATCATCTACTTATTAATTCCTAATGCCTTCCCCTATGCGCAAATCATGGTGAAGTGTCATGTAGTCGACGTTCACATAACACCACTAGAGGAAAGATAACATACATCTCATTCCAATATCGAAGGAATACCAAATTCACATGATTACTTATAATAAGACTTCTCCTATATCCTTAGGAACAAATGTAACTACTCACAAAGCATATTCATGTTCATAATCAAAGGGGTATTGAATATCATTAAGGATATGAACATATGATGATCTTCCACCGAATAAACCAACTAGCATCAACTATAAGGAGTAATCAACACTACTAGCAACCCACACGTACCAATATGAGGTTTTGAGACAAAGATCGGATACGAGAGATGAACTAGGGTTTGAGAGGAGATGGTGCTGGTGAAGATATTGATGGAGATTGACCCCCTCTCGATGATAGGATCGTTGGTGATGATGATGACAATGATTTCCCCCTCCGGGAGGGAAGTTTCCCCAAAAAAACAGCTCCACCGAAGCCCTAGATTGCTTCTGCCCACGTTCCACCTCGAGATGGCGGCGCTTCGTCCTGAAAGCTTCCTTATGATTTTTTTCAGGTCAAAAGACATCATATAGCAGAAGATGGGCACCGGAGGCTTTCCAGGGGGCCCACAAGCCACAGGGGCGCGCCCAGGGGGGGTAGGTCGCGCCCCCAGGCTTGTGGCCTCCTGGTGGGTCCCCTTTGGTATTTTCTTTGCCCAATATTTTTTATATATTCCAAAATAATTCTCCATAAATTGTCAGGACTTTTGGAGTGAATAGGTCTCTTAGATTTGCTCCTTTTCCAGTCCAGAATTCCAGCTACCGGCATTCTCCCTCTTCATGTAAACCTTGTAAAATAAGATAGAAAAGGCATAAGTATTGTACCAAAATAGGTAATAACAGCCCATAATGTAATACATATCAATATGAAAGCATGATGCAAAATGGACGTATCACTAAACAAATTAGCGGCGGTTCCCAAGCGATAAAAGTAAAGTTTATTCCCCCTTCACCAACAAACACAAGCCATGGATAACCGAATCCAGGGGTGCCTTTCAAACCAACAACAGTTCTGGGGGAGTTTTGTTTAATTATTTGCAATTTTTTATTTGGGGACTGGGCATCCCTATTCCCAGCCCCTATCGTGCAAGGACGAGTGAATAAACACTCATTATGAGAATAACCCTCTTAGCATGGAAGATACTGACCACCCCCTGTCGCTCTATGAGCGGTCCAGGCACACAAAAAAGATGCTCGTTAATTTTTTAGGTGGCACATGCAAACTTAATTGGAACGGTAGGGTATTACCGCATATAGGAAGATATAGTGGACTCCTCTAGAATAACTTTGTGTGACAACTTGGTTTTTGCCCCTCTTCTTTTTCTGATTTTTGATTGCCTTTTATTTGAATTTAGGTTTTTGAATCATTTTAGTTGGACTTAAACCCTTGGTCATACCCTTGATTTTCACCCAAGTGGCTCACCTCTTCCCCAAGCCATCATTTCTTCTCTGATAAATCCCAAAATAATCATAGGAATATTTTTCTTAAATGAAAAATATTCATTTTCTCTTCAAAAACCCTAATCAACAACATATGCTCCAAAGCAAACCCCATTTTCTTTGCCCACAAAAATCTGAGAAAATTCCTAAATATTCTTTGAACCCTAGGGCACCTTCCTAAGGAAAAAATTGCACCACTTTTTGGAATACTTTTGCAACAGAAAATCTTTTCTGTTCTGGTCAGAAAAGCCAGTTTCTATAACAAGTATCATTTTCCTTGATCCATTGAGGCCGATTTTTCTTGAGCATCATTACCTTCCTAAGTGATTGATAAACCCTAAAGCTCAGCCCTCAACTCTTATTGGATCACTCACAGTTAACTCCACAAGTTACTGACCAGAAATTTACCATGAAGTAAACCACGCACCTACAACCCCTGGGCTCAACTCAAAGTGTTGGAACGACCCAAACCACTAAGGACTACACGCCAGACATGAATTTATGGCAAGCCGCGGCTCTATGCCAGAGTTCGCACGGCGACCACGTGTGTGCACGATGCCAATGTGCTAGTCGACGCGCTCTGGATGCCGTCGCGTGCTCTGTTCAACGCGTGCTCGCTTCCCCGACTGCCGCACCTTGCCAAACCGCGCCACAATCGCCGTCCCGACTCCCTTAACTCCTCGCTGGCGCTCGCCAACGCCGGAGCTCACCGGAGCAAGCACGGGCACGACCAAGCCAACCCAACAGTGAGCTGTGCCATTGTGCTCGTCGCCACCCCGCTCTTGTGTTCGTCTCCGTCCTCTCACAGTGCCCGCATGAACTGCGTCGCCTTCTCCCCCTCTCACTGACGCCGTTCGTCGCCGGGCGCCGTGTCCAGAAGCCCTCTGGCGGAGCTCTCTCCCCTCTCCCCGCTCGCCTATAAATACGGCCACCCCCAGCCTCCTCGAGCATCACCAACCCCTCCTACACACCCCACAACGCAGTAGAAAGCCGCAGCCCGGTGATACGTCTCCAACGTATCTATAATTTTTGATTGTTCCATGCTATATTATATTCTATTTTGGACATTATTGGGCTTTATTATACAGTTTTATATTATTTTTGGGACTAACCTATTAACCGGAGGCCCAACCCAGAATTGCTATTTTTTTGCCTATTTCAGAGTTTCGCAGAAAAAGAATATCAAACTGAGTCCAAACTGAATAAAACCTTCGGGAACGTGATTTTTGGAACGAACATGATCTAGAGGACTTGGACCCTACGTCAAGAAAGTTACCAGGAAGGCATGAGGTAGGGGGTGCACCTACCCCCCTAGGCGCACCCTCCACCCTCGTGGGGCCCACGTTGCTCCACCGACGTACTTCTTCCTCCTATATATATACCTACGTACCCCCAAACTACCAGATACGGAGCCAAAAACCTAATTCCACCGCCGCAACCTTCTGTACCCATGAGATCCCATCTTGGGGCCTTTTCCGGATCTCCGCCGGAGGGGACATCGATCACGGAGGGCTTCTACATCAACACCATAGCCTCTCCGATGATGTGTGAGTAGTTTACCTCCGACCTTCCGGTCCATAGTTATTAGCTAGATGGCTTCTTCTCTCTTTTTGGATCTCAATACAAAGTTCTCCACGATTCTCGTGGAGATATATTCGATGTAATTGATAACCCACAAGTATAGGGGATCGCAACAGTTTTCGAGGGTAGAGTATTCAACCCAAATTTATTGATTCGACACAAGGGAAGCCAAAGAATATTCTCACGTATTAGCAGCTAAGTTGTCAATTCAACCACACCTGGAAACTTAATATCTGCAGCAAGGTATTTAGTAGCAAAGTAATATGATAGTAGTGGTAACGGTAGCAAAAGGTAATGATAAAAAAAGTAATGTTTTTGGTATTTTGTAGTGACTGTAACAATAGCAACGGAAAAGTAAATAAGCGAAGAACAATATAGGGAAGCTCGTAGGCAATGGATCGGTGATAGAGAATTATGCCAGATGCGGTTCATCGTGTAACAGTCATAACCTAGGGTGACACAGAAATAGCTCCAATTCATCAATGTAATGTAGGCATGTATTCCGAATATAATTATACGTGCTTATCGAAAAGAACTTGCATGACATATTTTGTCCTACCCTCCCGTGGCAGCGGGGTCCTAGCGGAAACTAAGGGATATTAAGGCCTCCTTTTAATAGAGTATCGGACCAAAGCATTAACACATAGTGAATACATGAACTCCTCAAACTACGGTCATCACCGGGAGTGGTCCCGATTATTGTCACTTCGGGGTTGCCGGATCATAACACATAGTAGGTGACTATACACTTACAAGTTAGGATCAAGAACTCTCATATATTGATGAAAACATAATAGGTTTAGATCTGAAATCATGGCACTCGGGCCCTAGTGACAAGCATTAAGCATAGCAAAGTCATAGCAACATCAATATCAGAACATAGTGGATACTAGGGATCAAATCCTAACAAAACTAACTCGATTACATGATAAATCTCATCCAACCCATCACCGTCCAGCAAGCCTACGATGGAATTACTCACGCATGGCGGTGAGCATCATGAAATTGGTGATGGAGGATGGTTGATGATGACGATGGCGACGGATTCCCCTCTTCAGAGCCCCGAACGGACTCTAGATCAGCCCTCCCAAGAGGTTTTAGGGCTTGGCGGCGGCTCTGTATCGTAAAACGCGATGAATCCTTCTCCCTGATTTTTTTCTCCCTGAAAGTGAATATATAGAGTTGGAGTTGAGGTCGGAGGAGCTCCAGGGGGCCCACGAGGTAGGGGGCGCGCCCCCACCCTCGTGGCTAGGGTGTGGGTCCCTGGCCGTGATCTTTTGCCAGTATTTTTTATTATTTCCAAAAAGACGCTCCGTGGAGTTTCAGGTCATTCTGAGAACTTTTGTTTCTGCACATAAATAACACCATGACAATTCTTCTGAAAATAGCGTCAGTCCGGGTTAGTTCCATTCAAATCATGCAAGTTAGAGTCCAAAACAAGGGCAAAAGTGTTTTGAAAAGTAGATATGATGGTGACGTATCAACTCCCCCAAGCTTAAACCTTTGCTTGTCCTCAAGCAATTCAGTTGACAAACTGAAAGTGATAAAGAAAAACTTTTACAAACTCTGTTTGCTCTTGTTGTTGTAAATATGTAAAGCCATCTTTAAAGTTTTCAGCAAAGATTACAAACTAACCATATTCACAATAACGCTTAGGTCTCATGTTTACTCATATAAATGGCATAATCAACTAGCGAGCAATAATAATAAATCTCGAATTACAACACTTTCTCAAAACAGTCATAATATGATATAACAAGATGGTATCTCGCTAGCCCTTTCTGAGACCGCATAACATAAATGCAGAACACCTTTAAAGATCAAGGACTGGCTAGACATTGTAATTCATGGTAATAAAGATCCAGTCAATTCATACTCAATGTAAACTAATAGTAATGAATGCAAATGACAGCGGTGCTCTCCAACTGGTGCTTTTTAATAAGAGGAGGATGACTCAACGTAAAAGTAAATAGATAGGCCCTTCGCAGAGGGAAGTAGGGATTTGTAGAGGTGCCAGAGCTCGGTTTAGAAATAGAGATGAATAATATTTTGAGCGGTATACTTTCATTGTCAACATAACAACCAAGAGATGACGATATCTTCCATGCTACACACATTATAGGCAGTTCCCAAACAGAATGGTAAAGTTTATACTCCCCTCCACCAACAAGCATCAATCCATGGCTTGCTCGAAACAACGAGTGCCTCCAACTAACAAGAGTCCCAGGGGGAGTTTTGTTTGCAATTATTTTGATTTAGTTTGCATAAAGCATGGGACTGGGCATCCCGGTGACCAGCCATTTTCTCGTGAGTGAGGAGCGTGAGTGAGGAGCGGAGTCCACTCCTCTTGAGAATAACCCGCCTAACATGGAAGATACGGACAACCCTAGTTGATACATGAGCTATTCGAGCAT
Source organism: Triticum urartu (assembly GCF_003073215.2). Lineage (NCBI taxonomy): Eukaryota > Viridiplantae > Streptophyta > Magnoliopsida > Poales > Poaceae > Triticum > Triticum urartu. The sequence continues at coordinate 437,718,434 of NC_053025.1, read as the reverse complement.
ACAAAACAGGATATTTATTTGAAGGTTTAGAGTTTGGCACATACAAATTTACTTGGAATGGCAGGTAGATACCGTATATAGGTAGGTATGGTGGACTCATATGGAATAACTTTGGGGTTTATGGGATTGGATGCACAAGCAGTATTCCCGCTTAGTACAGGTGAAGGCTAGAAAAAGACTGGGAAGCGACCAGCTAGAGAGCGACAACAGTCATGAACATGCATTAAAATTAATCAACACCGAATGCAAGCATGAGTAGGATATAATGCACCATGAACATAAATATCGAGATGTTGATTTTGCAACATGCGTGAACATGTGCCAAGTCAAGCCACTCGAATCGTTCAAAAGAGGATACCACCCTATCATACCACATCACAACCATTTTAATAGCATGTTGGCACAAGGTAAACCATTATAAGCTGCATAAGAAACTATGATATCTAGTTGTCATTGCAAACATGTTTATTCATAATAGGCTGAATCAGGAACGATGAACTAATCATATTTACAAAAATAAGAGAGGTCGAGTTCATACCAGCTCTTCTCATCTCAGTCAGTCCATCATATATCGTCATAATTGCCTTTCACTTGCACGACCGAACGATGTGGATAATAATAATAGTGCACGTGCATTGGACTAAGCTGGAATCTGCAAGCATTCAATAAACAGGAGAAGACAAGGCAATATGGGCTCTTTTGTCACATCAACAATAATGCATATAAGAGCCACTTCAACAGTTTAATTATGGTCTTCTCCTATCGACCCCCAAAGAAAAGAAAAGAAATAAAACTATTTACACGGGAAAGCTCCCAACAAGCAAAAGAAGAACATGAAATATTTTTGGGTTTTCTTTTTAATTAGTACTACAAGTATGGAAATTAAAACTAGCTAAAAGCTACATCTAATTTTTTTTGGTTTTTCTTAAAACACACAAGAAGAAAGCATAAGAAGAGAAAATAAACTAGCATGGATGATACAACAAAAAGTATGAGCACCGACATCTAGCAATGAGTGTGTGAACATGAATGTAATGTCGGTGACAAATACGTACTCCCCCAAGCTTAGGCTTTTGGCTTAAGTTGGTCTATGGCCACGGCTGGCCTGGCGGATATCCATAGTAATAGTTGGGGTCGTACTAGGAAGAAGAAGACTCTGATTGCCACTGCTTGGCAATCATCTCCGGATCCCACTGGTAATTAGACTGTCATGGAGGATCAACTTGTGGTTTCGAGTATGGCTCTGTGGCTGATGTAGGGTTCCGGTAAGCGTGAATATCCTCCGGCGAGACGAGATACTGCCCTGTAGATAAATCAAACAAGGAAGGAGCAGGCAAGGTGATAGTCTTCGGATGACGTTTATCAAAGAACAAATTGTATTTAAGTTCCCCCTCCCTATTCTTTACAATAAAATCATGCGCTACCATACTCTTATGATCTAAATAAACAGTAGGCAGCAATTTTTCTTCTTTTTCATAGTGCCTAATGGGTATGTTATAATATGCAGCAAGGCGTGAAGCATAGATACCACCAAAGATGGGGCCCTTTGTATGGTTCAGACTTAACCATTTTGCAATAATACCGCCCATACTAATAGAGTCGTCGCGGAATAAGCCATGAAACAAAATAATAATATGAGGAACACTAAGGTTTCCACAGTTTCCGCGACCAATTAAGCAACGACTAGCAAATATTGCAAAGTAGCGTAAAATAGGAAAATGTATGCTAGTGATTCTTGCATCGGAAATTTTCCTAGTTTCCCCTAAGGTGATAGTGTCAATAAACCCATCCACATCTTTACGATGTGGTTCCGCTAGGCTACCCTCAAAAGGTATTTTGCAAACCCTGCAAAATTCATGTAGTGACATCTTCTTAACCACATGATATAAATGAAACTCTACTGAAGGAGGTGATTCCCTAGTATAATAGTAGAAGTTTTGCACAAAAGTATTGATGAGTAAGAGATACTGTTTGTGTTGGTCGCGGAGGAAGTTGGTGAGGCCTGCATTCTTAGTCAATTCATTAAAATCATCATAAATCTCGGGTGCTCTCAAGAAATCATCACAAGGCCATTCACACGGCCGAACCTCCGCTATGCGAGGCATATTATATTTGGGCTTCTTTGCTTCTTCCTTTTGCTTTTCCTTCGAGCTTCGGCTCGATGAGCCCCTCAAAAATCTCTTCATTATTTTCAAGGAACAATCCCCCCAAGCACTTTTGTGAGAGGTGCTTTGAGAGAGGAGATCGAAAATGGCAGCAGAATGAGCTTGGACTCGGGTTTGAGCTGGATAATGGTGTTTGTGGGAGGAAGGAGTGTGTGGGTGCAGGAATGAGTGGAGGAGAGCCACCATGGGCCCACGAGGCAGGGGGGCGCGCCCTCCACCCTCGTGGCCAGGTGGATGCCCCCCTGCTGTGTTCTTAGTGCCAAATATTCTCAAATATTCCAGAAAAAATCATATTTAAATTTCAGGGCATTTGGAGAACTTTTATTTTCGGGGTATTTTTATATTGCACGAATAATCAGAAAACAGACAGAAATTACTATTTTTGCTTTATTTACTATAAATAACTAAAAGTAAAAGGAGGGTACAGAGAGTTGTGTTTTCTAATTCATCCATCTCATGATCATCAAAAGGAATCCATTAACAAGCTTGATAAAGTCTTGTTAACAAACTCATTTCGAATAACATGGAACTAGAGAATTTTCGAATAACACTAGGTTACCTCAACGGGGATATGCACATCCCCAGCAATAAGAATATCATATTTCTTCTTGACAGTGGGAAGAGGAAATTCAAAACCTCCAAAAATAATTGATGGAATTTTTCCAATAGAATTAATACTGTGGACTTGAGGTTGTTTCCTCGGAAAGTGTACCGTATGATCATTACCATTAACATGAAAAGTGACATTGCCTTTGGTGCAGTCAATAACAGCTCCTGCAGTATTGAAAAAGGGTCTTCCAAGAATAATAGACATACTATCGTCCTCGGGAATATCAAGAATAACAATGTTCGTTAAAATAGTAACGTTTGCAACCACAACAGGCACATCCTCACAAATACCGACAGGTATATCAGTTGATTTATTAGCCATTTGCAAAGATATTTCAGTCGGTGTTAACTTATTCAAATCAAGTCTATGATATAAAGAGAGAGGCATAACACTAACACCGGCTCCAAGATCACATAAAGCAGTTTTAACATAGTTTGTTTTAATGGAGCATGGTATAGTGGGTACTCCTTGATCTCCAAGTTTCTTGGGTATTCCACCCTTAAAAGTATAATTAGCAAGCATGGTGGAAATTTCAGCTTCCGGTATCTTTCTTTTATTAGTAACAATTTCTTTCATGTACTTAGCATAAGGATTCATTTTAAGCATATCAGTTAATCGCATACGCAAAAAGATAGGTCTAATCATTTCAGCAAAGCGCTCAAAATCCTCATCATCCTTTTTCTTGGATGGTTTGGGAGGAAAAGGCATGGGTTTCTAAACCCATGGTTCTCTTTCCTTACCATGCTTCCTAGCAACAAAGTCTCTCTTATCATAACATTGATTCTTTGATTGTGGGTTATCAAGATCAACAACAGGTTCAATTTCTATATCATTATCATTACTAGGTTGAGCATCATTATGAACATTATCATTAACATTATCACTAGTTTCAGGTTCATTACCAGATTGTGTTACAGCATCAGAAATAGAAATATCATTTGGATTCTCAGGTGTTTCAGTAATAGGTTCACTAGAAGCGTGCAAAGTCCTATCATTCTTCTTTTTCTTCCTTTTAGAAGGACTAGGTGCATCAATATTATTTCTCTGAGAATCTTGCTCAATTCTCTTAGGGTGGCCTTCAGGATATAAAGGTTCCTGAGTCATCTTACTACTTCTAGTAGCCACTCTAACATCATAATCATTATTCTTACTATTCAATTCATTGAGCAAATCATTTTGAGCTTTAAGTACTTGTTCTACTTGAGTGGTAACCATAGAAGCATGTTTACTAATGAGTTTAAGTTCACCTTTGAAATTAGGCATATAATCACCCAAGTGTTCAAGCATATCAGCACTGCGTTTTAATTCTCTTCCAAAATAAGCATTGAAGTCTTCTTGCTTAACCATAAATTTATCAAACTCATTTAAGCATGGGCTAGCAAACTTAGTAAATGGGATTTCAGCTTTATCATATCTATAGAGAGAATTTACCTTTACTACCTGTGTCGGGTTATCAAGACCATGTATTTCTTCAATAGGAGATGGATTAAAATTATGCATTTCTTCGACAGGCGGTAAATTAAGACCATGTATTTCTTCAATAGGAGGCAAATTCTTAACATCTTCAACTTTAATACCCTTTTCTTTCATGGATTTCTTTGCCTCTTGCATATCTTCAGGACTGAGAAATAGAACACCCCTTTTCTTCGGAGTTGGTTTAGGAATAGGCTCAGGAGTTAGCTCAGGAAGTTTCCAATTATTTTCATTTGTCAACATATTATTCAATAGAATTTCAGCTTCATCCGATGTTCTTTCCCTGAAAACAGAACCAACACAACTATCCAGGTAATCTCTGGAAGCATCGGTTAGTCCATTATAAAAGATAGGGATAATTAGATTTATGCCCCTAGTTGTGTCCCACTCGTCTGTTTTACCCCTAATTCCCAAAAGTCACCGGTTCTGTCCAAATCACTTTGCTCCTCTTATGCTTTTGCCCTTTGACCGTTTGACCGTCAGTTTGAAAACTTCATAACTAATTCATACTAAATCAGAAAAATGCAAATAAGATACCAAAATGTTCAGAAAAACATCACCTATATGTCTGTCATTTGCATCCATGAAAAAAGTGTTGGAAAGTGCCCATCCGAGTTTTAGCTCTTATGCTACCACCATGAATAGTAAAATATAAAAAAGTTCAAAAAAATTCAAAAATAATTTGGTGACAAAGAATGAAAAATGTTTTAAGTGGCTGCCAAGTTTCATCAGGGAATAACATTCGTTGGTGCCGCGGCAAAAAACACAATCAGCACTCCAAAATAGATTATTTTTTGCCACGACTTCCTGGAATGTCGTTCCCTAATGAAACTTGGCAAGCACTTAGAACACTTGTCGTTCTTTGCCACCATATTTTTCTTGAATTTTTTGATTTTTTTAGAGTTTACTATTCATGATGGTATCAAAAGAGCTAAAACTCGGATGTGCACTTTCCAACACTTTTTTCATGAATACAAATGACACTGACATATAGAAATGTTTTTCTGAACATTTTGGTATCTTATTTGCATTTTTTTGATTTTGTATGAATTAGTTATGAAGTTTTCAAACTGACGGTCAAACGGTCAAAGGGCAAAAGCATAAGAGGATCAAAGTGACTTGGACAGAACCGGTGACTTTTGAGAATTAGGGGTAAAACAGACGTGTGGGACACAACTAGGGGCATAAATCTAATTATCCCTAAAAGATATCAAGTATTTCATTTTTTTTCTTAAGAGGATGACCATGCAAAGCATTAAGTAATTGGAGAAGCCTCTCCCAAGCTTGTGGGAGACTCTCTTCTTCAATTTGCACAAAATTATATATATATATATCCATTAAGGCAACTTGTTTCTTATGAGCAGGGAAATATTTAGCAGAGGAGTAATAAATCATATCCTGGGGACTATGCACACAACCAGGATCAAGAGAATTAAACCATATCTTAGCATCACCCTTTAATGAGAACGGGAATATTTTAAGGATATAAAAGTAACGAGTTCTCTCATCATTAGTGAACAGGGTAGCTATATCATTTAATTTAGTAAGATGTGCCACAACAGTTTCAGATTCATAGCCATAAAAAGGATCAGATTCAACCAAAGTAATTATATCAGGATCAACAGAGAATTCATAATCCTTATCTGTAACACAAATAGGTGAAGTAGCAAAAGCAGGGTCAGGTTTCATTCTAGCATTAAGGGATTGCTGCTTCCATTTAGCTAATAACCTCTTTAGATCATATATATCATTGTAAGCTAAAATAGCTCTAGCAGATTCTTCATCCAGAACATAACCCTCAGGAACAGCAGGTAATTCATATTTATTAGGGGGAGAGTCTTCATCATCACTTTCGTCAATATTATCAGTTTCAATAATTTCATTCTCTCTAGCCCTAGCAAGTTGTTCATCAAGAAATTCACCAAGTGGCACAGTAGTATCAAGCATAGAAGTAGTTTCATCATAAGCATCATGCATAGCAGAAGTGGCATCATCAATAACATGCGACATATCAGACTGAATGGCAGAAGCAGGTTTAGGTGTCGCAAGCTTACTCAAAACAGAAGGTGAATCAAGTGCAGAGCTAGATGGCAGTTCCTTACCTCCCCTCGTAGTTGAGGGATAAATCTTGGTTCTTGGATCTTTCAAGTTCTTCATAATGATAAGAAGATATAAATCCCAAGTGACTCAAAGAATAGAGCTATGCTCCCCGGCAACGGCGCCAGAAAATAGTCCTGATAACCCACAAGTATAGGGGATCGCAACAGTTTTCGAGGGTAGAGTATTCAACCCAAATTTATTGATTCGACACAAGGGGAGCCAAAGAATATTCTCAGGTATTAGCAGCTAAGTTGTCAATTCAACCACACCTGGAAACTTAATATCTGCAGCAAGGTATTTAGTAGCAAAGTAATATGATACTAGTGGTAACGGTTGCAAAAGGTAATGATAACAAATGTAATGTTTTTGGTATTTTGTAGTGATTGTAACAATAGCAACGGAAAAGTAAATAAGCGAAGAACAATATAGGGAAAGCTCGTAGGCAATGGATCGGTGATAGAGAATTATGCTGGATGCGGTTCATCATGTAACAGTCATAACCTAGGGTGACACAGAACTTGCATCAATGTAATGTAGGCATGTATTCCGAATATAGTCATACATGCTTATGGAAAAGAACTTGCATGACATCTTTTGCCCTACCCTCCCGTGGCAGCGGGGTCCTAGCGGAAACTAAGGGATATTAAGGCCTCCTTTTAATAGAGTACCAGACCAAAGCATTAACACATAGTGAATACATGAACTCCTCAAACTACGATCATCACCGGGAGTGGTCTAGATTATTGTCACTTTGCGGTTGCTGGATCATAACACATAGTAGGTGACTATAGACTTGCAAGATAGGATCAAGAACTCTCATATATTGATGAAAACATAATAGGTTCAGATCTGAAATCATGGCACTCGGGCCCTACTGACAAGCATTAAGCACAGCAAAGTCATAGAAACATCAATCTCAGAACATAGTCGATACTAGGGATCAAACCCTAACAAAACTAACTCGATTACATGATAAATATCATCCAACCCATCACCGTCCAGCAAGCCTACGATGGAATTACTCATGCACGACGGTGAGCATCATGAAATTGGTGATGGAGGATGGTTGATGATGACGATGGTGACGGATTCCCCTCTCCGGAGCCCCGAACGGACCCCAGATCAGCCCCCCGAGAGGTTTTAGGGCTTGGCGTCTACTCCGTATCGTAAAACACGATGAATCCTTGTCCCTGATTTTTTTCTACCCAAAAGAGAATATATAGAGTTGGAGTTGAGGTCGGAGGAGCTCCAGGGGGCCACGAGGTAGGGGGGCGCGCCCAGGGGGGCAGGCGCGCCCCCACCCTCGTGGCTAGGGTGTGGGCCCCCTGGCCTTGATCTTTTGCCAGTATTTTTTTATTATTTCCAAAAAGACGCTCCATGGAGTTTCAGGTCATTTCGAGAACTTTTGTTTCTGCACATAAATAACACCATGGCAACTCTGCTGAAAACAACGTCAGTCCAGGTTAGTTCCATTCAAATCATGCAAGTTAGGGTCCAAAACAAGGGCAAAAGTGTTTGGAAAAGTAGATACAATGGAGACGTATCAAGTCCCCCAAGCTTAAACCTTTGCTTGTCCTCAAGCAATTCAGTTGACAAACTGAAAGTGATAAAGAAAAACTTTTACAAACTCTGTTTGCTCTTGTTGTTGTAAATATGTAAAGCCAGCATTCAAGTTTTTAGAAAATATTATGAACTAACCATATTCACAATAACGCTTAGGTCTCATGTTTACTCGTATCAATGGCATAATCAACTAGAGAGCAATAATAATAAATCTCGGATGACAACACTTTCTCAAAACAATCATAATTTGATATAACAAGATGGTATCTCGCTAGCCCTTTCTGAGACCGCAAAACATAAATGCAGAGCACCTTTAAAGATCAAGGACTGAGTAGACATTGTAATGCATGGTAAGAGACATCCAGTCAAGTCATACTCAATGTAAACTAACAGTAATGAATGCAAATGACAGCAGTGCTCTCCAATTGGTGCTTTTTAATAAGAGGAGGATGACTCAACGTAAAAGTAAATAGATAGGCCCTTCGCAGAGGGAAGCACGGATTTGTAGAGGTGCCAGAGCTCGGTTTATAAATAGAGATGAATAATATTTTGAGCGGTATACTTTCATTGTCAACATAACAACCAAGAGATGGAGATATCGTCCATGCTACACACATTATAGGCGGTTCCCAAACATATTGGTAAAGTTTATACTCCCCCTCCACCAACAAGCATCAATCCATTGCTTGCTTGAAACAACGAGTGCCTCCAACTAACAAGAGTCCCAGGGGGAGTTTTGTTTGCAATTATTTTGATTTAGTTTGCATAAAGCATGGGACTGGGCATCACGGTGACCAGCCATTTTCTCGTGAGTGAGGAGCGGAGTCCACTCCTCTTGAGAATAACCCGCCTAACATGGAAGATACGGACAACCCTAGTTGATACATGAGCTATTCGAGCATACAAAACAGAATTTTTATTTGAAGGTTTAGAGTTTGGCACATACAAATTTACTTGGAACGACAAGTAGATACCATATATAGGTAGGTATGGTGGACTCATATGGAATGACTCTGGGGTTTATGGGATTGGATGCACAAGCAGTATTCCCGCTTAGTACAGGTGAAGGCTAGAAAAAGACTGGGAAGCGACCAGCTAGAGAGCGACAATAGTCATGAACATGCATTAAAATTAATCAACACCGAATGCAAGCATGAGTAGGATATAATGCACCATGAACATAAACACCGAATGCAAGCATGAGTAGGTCAAGCCACTCGAATCATTCAAAAGAGGATACCACCCTATCATACCACATCACAACCCTTTTATCTTGAGCTGATTCTCCTTATTTTAGAGCTGTGACCGGTTTGCAACGCCGAAGCTGAAAAGGAAAAGTAACGTTAGCCGGTTTGCAGTTCGTTACCTGACTGCTCCGCGTTCACGCGAAAAGATAGGAAAAGTGCCTTTCTTTTTTTTCGGTTCAAGTTCCTTGCACTTGAAATAGGGTCCTACTTCGGTACTTCTACTTCGAGAGTGAGTTAGTAAACAGGATCAACTTTATGATCCATTTTGAGAAATTGCAATCACATAATCAGAACGAGTGGGTCTAGAGTCCATCCTCACACAGTTGAAATGCTGCTTCTCCCTTCTCCTTTCCAAAACTGACACTAGTAATAGGTTGATGACTTCTCTGACTTAATAGCTGGCCGACTTCTCTTCATGGATCACCGTTCTATATAGTTAGGCGCAGCATCGCGTTTAACCACCTATCCCTATTCCCTCAATCGATACCGTCCAACTATCCTTTTATTGGGACAGCAGCATACTTCTCGTTAGGGACAATAGTTCCTATACTTAACTAACCTCTGTGCGCAATCACTCTTTGACACATCATTCTTTCAGCTTTTCCTGAAAGAAGATGGTTGATCCCCTTGCCGACTCATTCCATCCTCCCCCCGGTGGGTCGTCCTCTTATTCACTCTCGCGAGCAAAGAAGAAGAGAGACAACATTTCTCTTCTTTTGCAGAGGTGTGTGTTGCGCCACGCATACAAATCGTTCATTTTCCACTGTGAAAGCTTCTCTCAATCCCTCCCTAGTCCTTTCTTTCCTGGGCACAGGCTTACCTGGTTGACCGCCCACATTCATTCATTGTTCGCTCTGTTGTGGAATCGAACCACAGAGCTAGCGCAATTGGGATTTAGAGTCCCATGCGTGAAACTAAAGAGACACTCTTGATTTATTTACCGAACTAGCAACAAGGAGCTTTTCCGAGCAAATTTCCCTGTTCAGAAAAGGGCAGGAAACAGTGGCTTTTCCCGAGCGACCGATCCTATCTATGGTCGAACAGCTTGATTTCTCCCGCCTAAGCCCGGCCCGCGTTAGAGGGGAAGATTAGCAAAGCGGAAAAAGACAGCGGTGACAGTCTCTTTTTCAGTTCATTACCAGGGAGATAGATGACACTGATCCAATCTCAAATTGGTCTAATTGTCATGATCTTTCCTGGTTGACTGAAGCAACTTGCATTCAGGGAATGTCTGGTAAGGCCGGTTGCCTTGCAGTTTCACCTTATCCCCGGGAGAATGGATCCAAAGCCTACTAGTTAGCTTTGAAGGTTTAGGCTTGAGAGAAATCTTGAACAGGTTGAGTCTTTGAGCCATAAGAGGAGGGAGAATCTGGTGGATTTTCCAGGGAATGCGGTCTTGTTTGGGCCGATTCCTTAACGAGAGCCTAGTCGAAAGCGCCCATAAAAAGAGCACCTAACCTCACACCAACTCCTTACAGATCGGGTCTTTAGGGCTCACAACATATGTGAATGGGCAGAGGCAAGGTTTGATACTAGAGAAGCCATTTTGCGTAGGGGATACCATAACAAAGGGGATAGGTTCCTCAGATTTTTCGGCACATCAGAATACCGTGGGTTATATCACCCCTATTTTGTTTTTGACCTTCTTTCTTTTTTAGGCATGGGACCAAACCAAGGTTGATCGAAGTTGAACATTCCTATGGAACTCCCCTTCAGATGACTTCTCTGCGCTTTCCCAGCACCTTTCGTTTTATGGACCAGGACCAATTTCACCTCAGACCATGGTCAAAGACAAACCTCTCTTATCCTTCTCGGCTAGAAGTTACAAGTTTCCTGTTCCGGTTTCGGCTTGAGGGAAGTGCCTGAAATCGATTCAATTCTTATCTCCGATTTCGAACTCCAGATGGCCGCGGCGAGGGAATCTGGGATGGAGGACTCGTAATATCTCAGACAGGCCTAGTTGATACATGAGCTATTCGAGCATACAAAACAGAATGTTTATTTGAAGGTTTAGAGTTTGGCACATACAAATTACTTGGAACGGCAGGTAGATACCGTATATAGGTAGGTATGATGGACTCATATGGAATAACTCTAGGGTTTATGGGATTGGATGCACAAGCAATATTCCCGCTTAGTACAGGTGAAGGCTAGAAAAAGACTGGGAAGCGACCAGCTAGAGAGCGACAACAGTCATGAACATGCATTAAAATTAATCAACATCGAATGCAAGCATGAGTAGGATGTAATGCACCATGAACATAAATATCATAGAGGCTATGTTGATTTTGTTTCAACTACATGCATGAACATGTGCCAAGTCAAGCCACTAGAATCGTTCAGAAGAGGATACCACCCTATCATACCACATCACAACCATTTTAATAGCATGTTGGCATGCATGGTAAACCATTATAAGCTCCTAGCTAACTAAGCATGGCACAAGAAACTATGATCTCTAGTTGTCATTGCAAACATGTTTATTCATAATAGGCTGAATCAGGAATGATGAACTAATCATATTTACAAAAACAATAGAGGTAGAGTTCATACCAGCTTTTCTCATCTCAGTCAGTCCATCATATATCGTCATAATTGCCTTTCACTTGCACGACCGAACGATGTGGATAATAATAATAGTGCACGTGCATTGGACTAAGCTGGAATCTACAAGCATTCAATAAACAGGAGAAGACAAGGTAATATAGGCTCTTTTGTCAGATCAACAATAATGCATATAAGAGCCACTTCAACAATTTAATTATGGTCTTCTCCTATCGACCCCCAAAGAGAAGAAAAGAAATAAAACTATTTACACGGGAAAGCTCCCAACAAGCAAAAGAAGAACATGAAATCTTTTTGGGTTTTCTTTTTAATTACTACTACAAGCATGGAAATTAAAGCTAGCTAAAAGCTACAACTAAATTTTTTTGGTTTTTATTAAGGTTTATTAAACACACAAGAAGAACGCATAAAAAGAGAAAATAAACTAGCATGGATGATACAATGAAAAAGTATGAGCACCGACATCTAGCAATGAGTGTGTGAACATGAATGTAATGTCGGTGAGAAATACGTACTTCCCCAACCTTAGGCTTTCCGCCTAAGTTGGTCTATGGCCACGGCTGGCCTGGCGGATATCCATAGTAATAGTTGGGGTCGTACTGTGAAGAAGAAGACTCTGATTGCCACTGGTTGGCAATCATCTCCGGATCCCACTAGTAATTAGACTGTCGTGGAGGATCAAATTGTGGTTCCGGCTCTGGCTCTGTAGCTGATGTAGGGCTCCGGTAGGCGTGAATGGCCTCCCACTGAATACTTACCACGGAGCCAAAAACCTAACTCCACCGCCGCAACCTTCTGTACCCATGAGATCCCATCTTGGGGCCTTTTCCGGAGCTCCCCTGGAGGGGGCATCGATCACGGAGGGCTTCTACATCAACATCATAGCCTCTCCGATGATGTGTGAGTAGTTTACCTCAGACCTTCGGGTACATAGTTATTGGCTAGATGGCTTCTTCTATCTTTTTGATCTCAATACAAAGTTCTCCACGATTCTCGTGGAGATCTATTCAATGTAATCTTCTTTTGCGGTGTGTTTGTTGAGACCGATGAATTGTGGGTTTATGATCAAGTTTATCTATGAACAATATTTGAATCTTCTCTTAATTCTTTTATGTATGATTGGTTATCTTTGCAAATCTCTTCGAATTATCAGTTTGGTATGGCCTACTAGATTGATCTTTCTTGCAATGGGAGAAGTGCTTAGCTTTTGGTTCAATCTTGCGGTGTCCTTTCGCAGTGATAGTGGGGGCAGCAAGGCACGTATTGTATTGTTTCCATCGAGGATAACAAGATGGGGTTTATATCATATTGCATGAGTTTATCCCTCTACATCATGTCATCTTACTTAAAGCGTCACTCTGTTATTTTGAACTTAATACTCCAGATGCATGCTGGATAGCGGTCGATGTGTGGAGTAATAGTAGTAGATGCAGGCAGGAGTCGGTCTACTTGTCTCGGACGTGATGCCTATATACATGATCATACCTAGATATTCTCAGAACTATGCTCAATTCTGTCAATTGCTCAACAGTAATTTGTTTGCCCACCGTAATACTTATGCTCTCGAGAGAAGCCACTAGTGAAACCTATGGCCCCCGGGTCTATTTTCCATCATATTGATCTCCCGTTAACAAGCTATTTCTGGTGCCATTTTTATTTCGCTTTATTTACTTTGCATCTTTATCATAAAAATACCAAAAATATTATCTTATCATATCTATCATATCTCACTTTCGTAAGTGACCGTGAAGGGATTGACAACCCCTTTATTGCGTTGGTTACGAGGATTTTATTTGTTTGTGTAGGTGCGAGGGACTCGTGCGTGGCCTCCTACTGGATTGATACCTTGGTTCTCAAAAACTGAGTGAAATACTTACGCTACTTTACTGCATCACCCTCTCCTCTTCAAGGGAAAACCAACGCATTGCTCAAGAGGTAGCACCCGGCCGGGCAGTCCTCGGGCCGCTGTCCCTGAGCTCGAGCTCGCCGGCGATCCTCGTGGTTCACCTCCACCGTTCCAGCCCCTCCCGAGCTCAAACCACTCTTCCAAAGCCTCTGTGGTGCTTCACTGGTGTTGTCCGACCCCGATGGAGCCCCTGGTGCAGCCCCACATCACCGTCGTCTCCAACTCCGGCGACCTCTGCTTCCTGCCGCCGCTGGAGAAGCTCGTTCCGACCCCGTCCGACCACCTCTAGCTATTCTATGGGTACGAGCAGGTGCGCCTCGACCCCCTCTTGCTTCCTACTCCCTTCGTCCGGTAAAGAGTGTACATCTAGAGATTTTAGGACAAATTATGGAATCAAGTAAAAAATGCATTGGAAAAGTTCAAGCCATCATATCTCTCCTCTTTAATTAACCAACCCCCAATGAGCTAAGTGCATGTTGAAATCAAGAAGACCATGTGTACATTGTTATTGGTCTTGATTACCGTGTGATGAGAGAGAACTATTTGTTTCTACTTTAAAGTGCATTGGGAAGATAGAAGTACACTCTTTTGTGGACAAATTTTGAAGCCAAACATACACTCTTTACCGGACGGAGGGAGTATCCTTTTGGATCTGGCCGCCGACCTCTCCTCGCCAGAGAAACGCCGGGGCATCGCCGCCCCGCCTCTACTTCTCTCTCTCCCCTCGCACTTGACCAGCGGAGCCCACTGTCAGCCTCTCCACTCACGCCCAAAGTGGTACGAGTGGAGGCGTATTCAGAGAATACGCCATCGACGTCACCCCCTGGTTTCTGTTTATTCAAATTTAATTCATATTATCCAGAGAACTTCAAACAACCACAACTTTTTAACCTTAAGTCCAAATGGATTGATTCTTTTTGCATTGTGTTCTTATTGAAAAGATCTAGCAGCTCACCAAAAATGAGATTTTTCTCTACTGTCTAGATTTTCTGGTGATTTTCAAAGTGTTTCTTGATATTTTCTTTCTCTGTTTTTAATCATTTTCAGAAGGTGAAGCTTGTCTTGAGGATCACTAGGAGGAGTCTGAACCTCATCTACACTAAGGCAAGCCACAACAACATTTTAATGGTGCCATCTCAATATGTGTGATTTTCGAACTTGAATAATTTAGTTTATGCATTTAAATCACTTAAATAAATGTTTATTTCTGTTGAATGCTTTTTTTTGTTTGGTATGCTTAGTTTATAGTAGTTTGAGACTAACTAAGTTAGTTTAAGTCAGTAGAACTAATAATTGGTTATGTAAAAATAAAATGACTATGAAAAAGACTAGTTTGGTTAATATTTTATTTAGTGAGAAAATGGATTATTTTAAGTTAATAGCATGGTTAAGTTTGCTGCATTATAATAACCAGAGAAGTGGTATGAGTTTGCTAATGATTATGGTTAGTGAAATACTTGATGAGGTTGATCCATTTATTTCCGTTAATATGTGATGCATAATGTAAGGTTGCATTTTCATGGCATATCATGACACCAGTTATTTTTACTTTGAGTTAAACCTGATAATAATTCAACTTGAACATATCATTGATCGGGTCATGGTGCCACTGAATGGAGTTTTTCCCAGCGCAATCACATTTGCCTTTATGGGAAGGCCTTTATTCAGTCCGTTGTCATGCCTCTGGTCGGTACCTCCAGCGTGGGAAGGTTATGGGCGTGTGTTACCCTGGCCCGGTAAGCAGACATAACCTGGTGTGCCCGTTTGTTGTTATGGTACCTTGTCCCCATTTCGGACCATTTATGTTTTGCCACGACGGTGGTCGTTGATGCCTTTGGTAGGCACGGGGCCACCCATGACTTAGCCCAGTGGGGAGTAAGTCGGAGTGGCCGGGAGAGTGTCATGGCAATGGGAGGGTTCCGTTGGAATGCCGTTGGTCCACCCGAATGGGAGTGCGAGGCCATGGATTCCGTGGTGTGGGTAAAGTGCGCTACCTCTGCAGAGTGTATTTAATCTATCGATAGCCGCGTCCTCGGTTACGGACACAACTTGGAAGTAGGTCACACCATGGATCAACACTTTAAATAATCATGCACACTAATGTTAACCACATGATACTGTTGGAAAGATGATGATTGAGAAAGTATGTTGATGATGGGAACCCAAGTGTTGGTTCTGTTTGTTGATGATGGAGACCAAAGTGTTGGTTTCGTTTGTGATCCGAGAAAGATCAACCGTAGGTAACCTGTTGGTAAGAAAGTCCGAGGGACTTGAGGCACGAGATTATGTTCTCTGCATTTCTAGTATGGTTTTGCATTAATGATAATTGGAATAAATATCATGATATTGTTGTCATTATGTTTATGCTTGTTGAGAGCTTGCAACTACATTCAATGTACTGACCTGGCATGTCATGCCAGATTTCAGGAAAGTTTCGTTGGATCGGAATGCTGCCCGAGTCTAGATCGTGTCCACATCGGTGTCCCTGTGCTATGGAGTCCCGCTTCATCGTCATTCCGCTGCCTCGTAGTTGTCGTGATCGAGGCCTCTTTATGTTCACTAAATAATGTACATATTGTTCAGCTGCACTGTGTGTGTGCCGCTTGGCCTCGCAACTTGATGTAATATCGAACTATGTACCGCTAGTATCAATAAAGCGGTTGTTTTCTATACCAAGATGTTGTGTGTTGCTAGAAAACATGATCTCTGGGCTGGCAATGCAAGGTAAACTGGTTGCTCTGAGCCGGGGTGCCACACTTTGGTTTAAGGATTTTCATGCACAAGCAGTATTCTCGCTTAGTATAGGCGAAGGCTAGCAAATAGGTTGAGAAGCGGCCAGCTAGAGAGCGAAAACAGTCATGAACATGCATTATGGATAATCAACATTGAATACTAGCATGAGTAGGATATAAACACCATGAGCATAAATACCATGGTGGCTATGTTGGTTTTGATTCAACTACATGCATGAACATGTGCCATGTCAAGCCACTTGAAACATTTAGAGGAGGATACCATATCATCATACTACATCACAATCATTTTAATGCATGTTGCCATCTAAATTAAATCATTATCCACCCCTAGCTACATAGGCATGGCATGAGCAACTATAATCTCTAATTTTCATTGTAAACATGTTTGATCATAATATGCTGAATCATGGATACTGAGTTAAACATATTGACAAAAACAAAAAATAAGTTGAATTCATACCCGCTTTCCTTTGCCACAGTCACTTCATCAAAATAGTGTCATGGACTAAGCTGGAATCTGCAACATTTTATTTAGAGGGGAAGACAAAATAATATGGGCTCTTTGTTAGACTAACAATAATGGATATGAGAGCCACTCAACATTTTCATCGTGGTCTTCTCCTTAGTACGACTCAACGAAACAAAATAAAAGAATTTCAGAGAAACACACTGAAATATTTTTAGAGTTTTGAGTTTTTCTTGAAGGAGGAAAATTAAAGAAAGAAAATCAAAAATGAGAAAAACTATTTACACACGAAAACTCCCAACAAACAAAATAAGAAGTGAGAAAACTTTATGGGTTTTCTTTTAATACTACAACTAAATTAAACTAGAAAGAAAAATAGAAAAGAACTAAGAAATATTTTTGGGTTTTCTCAAAGTTTTTCAAACACACAAGAAGAAAGCGAGAAAATAAATCTAACATGGATAATACAATGAAAAAGTGTGAACACCGACAACTGGAATGAAATGTGTGAACATGAATGTAATGTCGTTGCAAATATGTAATCCCCCAAGCTTAGGCTTTTGGCCTAGCTTGGTAATCACCATCCATGGACTGAGTAATAATCAGAGTGATAGCTTAGGGAGGCTCTTGGTGCAGCCTCCTCAGCTCGCCGAGCAGCCTCGACCTCCGCATTGTACGCGCGGGCCTCGCTCTCAAGAATGTAATATCTTCCTTTACTGTGATAATCAAAGAGAGCAGCTGCAGGCAAAATAATATGCACAATGGGATTTTTATTGAACATCAATTTGTACTTATGAAGGCTAAATGAAACTCTAGACTCACGAGGACGATATTTAAATTTCTTAGTGAATGTCTCTGTGAGATTGAGGTGTTGGATGCACTTATCTATGATGAAGGGAGCGAGCTCGGTGTTGTGAACATACTGCTCAAATTATTCCTTGATACCTGCACCAACCATGAACTCATCACACGGACATAGGCACGATTTGGTGTCGGTATCCCTCATCAAGCTTGCGCTTGGCTCAACATAGGACTGCCACATTGATCTCCCACTCGATGATGCTTCCGAGGATCTCCTCCTCAAAGAAGTCCTAAAGAGGTACATTTTGTTTGCGAACAATTTTATAAAAAAATTGGGTTATAAATTTTATTAACAAAACTTCACAAGATTGATAGCAACTACTCATATGGATGCCTAGAGGCCAAATCAAGCATTCAAGCTACTTGGAGGTCAAAGAATTCAACATGCAAGCTCATTTACAATAGAACCAAGAGTAGCTAAATGCTCAAAAATCAAACTACTAGAACAAAAACTAATTGGATAAATGGAAGAGTCATGTACCGACTAGCAATCCCCCAAAATAGTTTCAGAAATGGAGCTTCGATGAAAGATGTCAAAATCTGCGGGGTTGAGAGGAAGAACACGAGAGAGAGAGAGAGCATGAGTTATTTTTTCTGGAGGTAGGAGATGACATGGGCTAAAGGAATAAGTGAGGGGGCACGTGGGGCCCACTACCCACCCTGGTGTCTTGTGGGCACCCCCTCGTGATGTTATTTGTACCAGAAATTATTAAATATTCAGAAAAAACTTGTGTTAAAATTTCAGGTCATTCTGAGCACTTTTATTTTTGACCACTTTTTTATTACCCGGAAAATTCAGAAAACAGGATAAACATGGAATTTTATTTTATTTAACTAAGAAAACAGAAAACTAAAAGTAGGGACAAAAGGTTGTGCTTACTAAATTCATTGACCACATGCCTCTTGAAAAATAATCCATTAATAAGGTTGATCAAGTCTAGTTAACAATCACTTTTGATTAACATGAACCCCAAGAACCGTCGTAAAACACTAAATTACCTCAACGGAAATATGCATATCCCCTACAATAAGTATTTCATATTTCTTTTTGGCAGTAGGTAAAGGGAGTTGAAAACTTCCAATAGAAATTGTGGGAGATTTTTCAATAATATTAATACCATTCACTTGAAATTGTTTCTCCGAAAAGTGCACCGTATGCTCTTTACCCTTGATATGAAAAGTGACTTTGCTTTTATTGCAATCAATAACAGCCCGTACAATATTCAAAAAGGGTCTACCAAGGATAATCGACATGTTGTCGTCCTCGGGAATCTCAAGTATAACAAAGTCTGTTAAGATAGTAACATTTGCAACAACAATGGGCACATCCTCACAAATACCGATAGGTATGGCAGTTGATTTTTTAGACATTTGCAATGATATCTCAGTAGGTGCGAGCTTATTCAAATCAAGTATTTTATATAAAGAGAAAGGCATAACACTAACACCAGCTCCTAAATCACATAAAGCAGTTTTTACATAATTTCTTTTAATACATCATGGTATAGTTGGTATTCCCGGATCTCCAAGTTTTTTAGAAACCCCATCCTTAAAATATTAATTAGCAAGCATGGTGGAGATTTTAGCTTCAGGTATTTTCCTTTTATTAGCAACAATTCCTTTCATATATTTAGCATAAGGGGCTATCTTAAAATATCAGTCAAACGGGTGCGCAAAAATACTGGCCTAAGCATTTCAGTAAAGTGTTCAAATTCTTCATCATATTTTTTATTAGATGGTTTAGGTGGATATGGCATGGGTTTGTAGACCCATGGTTCTCTTTCTTTAACATGTTTTCTAGCAACAAAGTCTCTCTTATCATATCATTTATTTTAAGGCTGTGGGTTATCAAGTTCAGCAGCAGGTTCTATGTCAAGCTCATTATCTGGTTCTTTATCATTGTCTGGTTGAGTACTTTCATGAACATCATAATTATCATTTTGATTATCACTAGGTGAATGTTCATTACTAGATTGAGTTTCAGCATCTGAGATAGAGGTATCATTATTATCTTCGTGAGGTTTTTCTATTTCTGATTCACTAGAGGTATGCAAAGTCCTATCATTTTTATTTTTCTTTTTCTTTTAGAAGGACTATGCGCATCAGTATTAATCCTTTGAGAGTCTTGTTCAATTCTTTTAGGGTGTCCCTTGGGATAAAGTGTTTCCTGAGTCATTTTACCTCCTCTAGTTGCTACTCTAACAGCATAATCATTTACATTATTGTTCATTTCTCTAAGCAATTCTCTTTGAAATTTAGCAATTTGTTCTAACTGAGTTTGGACCATAGAGGCATGTTTTCCTACACCTCTAACATCATTAGTGATTCTAAATAACAAGTTACTCAAGCGAGCAATCATATCATAATTTTGCTTCAACTCTTTCATAACATTTGCATTGAAGTGATCTTGCTTTCTAATGTAGTTCTCAAATTCATATAAGCATTGACTAGGATGTTTATTATGAGGGATATCGCCTTCATCAACCTTCAAAAGAGAATTTACCTCTACCACCTATGGTGGTGGTGTGTCAAGTCCATGTATTTCTTCAATAGGTGGTAAATTCTTAACATCCTCAGCTTTAATACCTTTTTCCTTCATACATTTTTTTGCTTCTTGCATATCCTCTGGACTGACAAATAAGATACCCCTCTTCTTCGGAGTGGGTTTAGGCAGTGGTTCAGGAAGTGTCCAATCATCATAATTCTTCTATATATTATTCAATAATTCCTCAGTTCATTCAATAGTTTGTTCCCTGAAAACACAACCAGCACAACTATCTAGGAAGTCCCTAGAAGCATCGGTTAGTCCATTATAGAAGATATCAAGTATTTCATTTTTTTAAGAGGATGATTAGCCAAAGCATTTAGTAATTGGAGAATCCTCCCCCAAGCTTGTGGGAGACTCTCTTCTTCAATTTGCAAAAAGTTAAATATTTCCCGTAAGGCAACTTGTTTCCTATGAGTAGGAAAATATTTTTCAGAGAAGTAATAAATCATATCCTGGGGACTACACACACAACCAGGAGTAAGAGCATTGTACCATATCTTAGCATCACCCTTTAATGAGAATGGAGATAACTTAAGGATATAGTAGTAGCGAATTTTCTCATCAGGAGCAAATAGGGTGGCTATATCATTTAATTTAGTAAGATGTGCCACAACAGTTTCAGTTCCATAGACATGGAAAGGATCAGATTCAACCAAAGTAATTAACTTTGGGTCGACAGAGAATTCATAATCCTTATCAGTAACAAAGATAGGTGAAGTAGCAAACTTAGGATCACATTTCATTCTAGCATTCAAGGATTTTTCTTTCAATTTGCATAATAATTTCTTAAGATCGTCTCTACCTTTGCAGGCAAGAAAGTCTCTAGCTATCTCTCCATCTGTAACATAACCCTCAGATACCTTATGCATTTTATATCCAGGGGTGTTTCATAGTTTTCAGTTTCAAAGACTTCATCAGTTTCAATAATTTCATCAATTTTAGTAATTTCCTTTTCTTTAGGTCTAGCAATTTGTTCATCAAGAAATTCACCTAGTGGCACATTATCATCAAGCGAGTTACTAGCATCATCATAAACATCATTCGTAGCAGAAGTAGCATCACCAATAACTTGCGACATATCAGATTTAATAGAAGGTGGTGGTATTGCAAGTCTATTCAAAACAGAAGGTGAATCAATTGCAGAGTGTGATGGCAATTCCTTACCTCCCCTCGTCTTAGAGGGAACGATATTGGTTCTTGTATCTTTCAGATTCTTCATAGTGATAAATAGATAATAATCCCAAGTGACTCGACAAATGATGCTATGCTCCTCGGCAACGGTGCCAGAAAAAGGTCTTGATAACCCACAAGTATAGGGGAGTGCAACAGTTTTCGAGGGCAGAGTATTCAACGCAAATTTATAGATTCGACACAAGGGGAGCCAAAGAATATTTGTAAGTATTAGCAGTTGAGTTGTCAATTCAACCACACCTAGAGATTAAATATCTACAACAAAGTGATTAGTAGCACAGTAATATGATAGTTTGATAGTAGTAGTGAAAATAGCAGTGGTAACGGTAACAACGGTAACAGTTTTGTAGCAGTTGTAACAGTAGCAATAGCAATAGTAACTTAGCAAGAACAATATAGGAAAAGCTCATAGGCATTGGATCGGTTATTATGTTAGATAATATTCATCATATAACAGTCATGACCTAGGGCGACATAGAACTAGCTCCAGTTCATAAATATAATGTAGGCATGCATTCCATAAATAGTCATACGTGCTTATGGAAGAGAACTTGCATGACATGTTTTGTCCTACCCTCCCGTGGCAGCGGGGTCCATAAGGAAACTAAGGGACATTAAGGCCTCCTTTTAATAGAGAACTGGAACAAAGCATAAACACACGATGAATACATGAACTCCTCAAACTACGGTCATTAACAGAAAGTATCCCAATTGTTGTCACCTTGGGGTTTACGGATCATAACACATAATAGGTGAATATGACTTGCAAGATTGGATCACAAACATAGATATAATGGTGAAAACATAAACGGTTTAGATTGGAAATCATGGCACTCGGGCCCTAGTGACAAGCATTAAGCATTGCAGAGTCATAGCAACATCAATCTGAGAACATAGTGGATAATAGGGGTCAAGCCCTAATAAAAACTAACTCAATTACATGATCAATCTCATCCAACTCCTCACCGACCAGCAAGCCTATGAAGGAATTACTCACTTCTGGCGGTGAGCGTCATGGAATTGGTGATGGAGGATGGTTGATGACGAAGACCGAAGATCCCCCTCTCTAGCGCCTCGAACGGGCCCCAGATCTGGCCTCCCGACGAAGAACAAGAGGTGGCGGTGGCTCCATATCGTAAAATGCGATGAAACTTCCTCTCCCATTTTTTCTAGAAAAATAGGATTTTATAGCGTCGAAATTAGGGTTAGTAGGGCCTCGTGGGCCCCACCACCCACCAGGGCGCGCCAGAGGGGGTGGCGCACCCTAGTGTCTTGTGGACAGCTGCCCCCCTCCAGTGGGTCTTGGTTCTAGTATTTTTTATTTATTCCAAAATAATTCTCCAAAAAGTTTTGTCCAAATCTGAGAACTTTTATTTCTGCAAAAAAAATAACACCCTGGTAGTTCTGTTGAAAACAGTGTCAGTCCGGGTTTGTTTCATTCAAATGATGGAAATTATTGTCCAAAACAAGAGCAAAAGCATTATGAAAAGTAGATGTGGTGGAGACGTATCAAAGACCACTTTGAGATTGCTCCTCTTAAAGACGGTCACATGAAATTCACCAAAATGAGAATCATAACCGGCACGTGCCAATTGAATTGCTGAAAGTAAATTGTAGTGAGGGAAATGAACAAGCATGACATTTGAAAGTGATGAATCACTAGAGACTACCACCTTGCCCAATCCCAATACCTTTCCCTTGCTATTGTCACCGAAGGAGATGTTCGAAGATGCCTTGAGCGCATCAACAAACTCCATAAGCATCTCCCTCTCTCCGATCATATGATTGGTGCATCCACTATCGATCACCCATTGTGTTCCACTTGAGATATAGTCCTACAAGAATCAAGCCAAAGTTTTAGGTCCCCATTTTGCAATGGGTCCGAGAGATTTAGCAACAAGGGTCTTAGGAACCCAAATAGTACGAAAGAACCAAGCCTTAGTATTATGGTCAAAGTTAGCCATACAAGATTCAAACTTAGTGCCATTTTCCAAAATTTGTTGGCAGTAACTATGATGAAATCATGAACAAAGTTAGTCGTACAAGATTCACCATTTAACTCCATATGAGGTACGAAAGTAAGGGCCTTGATGCTTGTAGCTTTAAGTTGAGCATAAGATTCGGTGCTGGCAATAAGGTCACCTTTGACAACCTTGGGACTAGTCACAAGGAACTCATGTTCCTCACTAAGTCTCGTGTGATCAACTAGAAGCTTTTCAACCCTAACATTAAGGGCATCCTTGTTATCAAGAGCAAGTTACAAAGCATCTTTGGTTTTTAACAAAGTCAATTTGATGAGTCGACAAGGCTTCCTCAAGTGATGCTCTCATGACACTCTCTCCATGTAGTTCGTGCTCAAGGAGTTCGACTCTCTCTTTTTCCTCTATGAGGAGGTTTTCAACATTCTCAATAAAATCATTGAGTTCGGCGAGTGAATTAAGGAGATCACCAAAACGAGCACGAGCTTCACCATGAAGAGTTTCCATCAAAGCCATCAAGGATTCATCATCATTCTCCACGCCCTCTTCACATTCATCGTCCACTATCTCACATGAGACATTGGGAGTGTAGATGGCGGGTTTTTGAGATTTGGACTTTGTTTTTACCTCTTTGGCCATAAGGCACCGATGATTGAAATTTGAAAGGCACGTCCTCATTTGGAGAGTCTAAGAGGTCAGTGGTGGAGGAGGAGTCATTGCTTGTCATCTGCGTTGGTATTTACCCGAAGAGGAGAGGATTATGCTACGCAACAAAGGTAAGTATTTCCCTCAGCTATCAAACCAAGGTTATCAATCCAGTGGGAGAACCAAGGAACACTATGTAAATAGCACCTGCACACAAACAACAAATACTTGCAACCCAACGCATAAGAGGGGGTGTCAATCCCTCCATGGTATTGAGATAGATTATATTGTATAGGTTTTGGTAAATAGATCTAGCAAAAACACACAAAAAAATAAAGAAAGAAAAATCACAGCAAGGTATTTTTGGTTTAATATGATAGGAAAATAGACCCGGGGCCATAGTTTTCACTAGAGGCTTCTCTCAAGAAAATAGCATACGGTTGGTAAACAAATTACTGTTGGGCAATTGACAGAAAAGTAAATAATTATGACGACATCCAAGGCAATGATCATGTATATAGGCATCAAGTCCAAGATTAGTAGACCAAACCCTGCCTGCATCTACTACTATTACTCCACACATCGACTGCTATCCAGCACGCATCTAGTGTATTAAGTTCATGGAAAAACGGAGTAATGCAATAAGAATGATGACATGATGTAGAGAAGATAAACTCACGTATGAATAAACCACGTCTTGTTACCCTTAATAGCAACAATACATGCGCGTCATGTATCTTTCTATCACTGAGATTGAGCGCCTCAGCATCAAACCCATCACAAACACTACAAAAAAAGACACATCCGTGACATTTTGGGCCGAACGAATTTTTTTTCTGTCATACTTATGACACTTCTATCATGATAATTGTGACAAAACCCGGTATCATCATAGATGTGGCGGGCTCCTACTTCTATGACAAAAAATCATGACAGAAAATGGGCTTTTCGTCCTGGGCGGGCCGGAGACGCAGCTGCATGACATTCTTTGGGCCATCCATGACAAAAAAACGTGGTAGAAGCGAGGGCGAGGAAAATATCAGGGTGTTCCCGGTTACGGTGGGTGGTCGGGGCCGAGCGATGCATGGAGGTTTGTGCGTTTCTCTCGTACACGCACGCTATTTGGGTGTGAGGCGTTGGACTCTAACTGAACCCGAGCGAGGCGTTCGCCTACTGAACCCGAGCGATTGCACTACAGGCTACGCGTTACTGAACCCGAGCGATCGATCGATGGCTGTTAACTGAACCCGATCGAGCGATTCCTTCGCTACTGCTGCTAACTGAAGCCGATCGATGCCGCCTCGGGATGAACAATGAGAGTTGCTGGGGGATTTGGATGAACAACTCTCGGTGGGGGTGGATGAACAGGACCCCATAGTGTTGCCTCTGGATGAACATGACCCTGATCGATCGACCGGTTGGGGCTGGATGAACAGGACCACCCCGTGGAGGGCTGGATGAACAATAGATGGTGGGGGGCTGGATGAACAGTAGCCCGTGGAGGGGTGGTTGAACAGGAGCCCGTGGAGAGGGTTGGTTGAACAGTAGCCGGTGGAGTAGCGCGCGGTGGAGGCTGCATAAACAGGAGCCCGTGGATGAACAGTCGCAGGTGGAGGCTGGAGGAGGTCGACGGTTGATGATCAGTAGCCCGTGGAGGCTAGAGGGGGACGATGATGGAGATGAACAGTATTGCGTGGAGTCCCGTTTTGCGGTACGCCACACCCCTCCCGATGAACAGGACCCCTGTTTCGACCATAGCACTCCAATACAAGTCCGTTTCCTCCGCTTTGCGGTACGCCACACCCCTCCCGATGAACAGGACCCCCGTTTCGACCGTAGGAGGTCCGTTTCCTCCATTTTGCGGTACGCCAGACCCCTCCCGATGAACAGGATCCCTTTTCGAACGTGACCGTTCGATCACAAGGCCGTTTCCTCCATTGTGCAGTACGCCAGGCCTCGTTTCCATTGGCTGTTCCGTCCAAGCCCTCCCGATGAACACGACGACGCATTCCGTTCCGACCTAGCCAATTGGCTCCCCATGAACACGACGACGACGCAGTTTCTCCGTTCCGACCTAGCTATGTACACGATCCCTGGCCGTACGTACGCGCGACTAGGCATTCGAGACCCCACCCGTATGTACGTACGTGGCCATATTTTCTTTCTTGCACACTGGCCGCTGTACGCACGTGTACAAGCTACATGCATGCCTCTACTACGACACGTGCACGCCTCTACATCGAACAGTATGTACGCACATGTTCGCGACCAGAATGACAACGCTGCATACGCTTCGACCAGGTGGGTCCTGACTGTCACGCACTTCCTTGCGTGCGAAGATGTAGCTGGTGGGTCCTAGCAGTCAGGGGGGCGAATCGTTTTTTTGCCCGAACGCACTTCCTTGCGTGCGAAGATGTAGCTGGTAGGTCCCAGCAGTCAAGGGGGAAACATTTTTTTCGTGAAATACGGTTGCCCGTCCGGTGGGTCCCAGCTGTCAGGTAGAGGAATCATTATTTTCCGCGTAATAAGGTGGCACTTGCTGCGGCCGTGGACCCAGCTGTCAGCCTCTCCATGTACAGTCCACGTCCGATGGAAGCCGTTCCTTGACCACGTTGACCACGTCGCGCCGAGAGCACCAGGGCGGTGAACGACGGTGAGGCCCAGGAAGGGGACGATGTGGAGCCGGGGAAGACGCGACAGTGGATGCCCACGCGTAGAGAAGTATGAGGGTTCACTGGTTCACTGCGGTGTGAGGCTGTCATCGCCGCAGAATAACAGGGGGTGTGGGTGAGTAGAGGGATGTCCTGGCCAGCGGTGGGAGTAGTAGGGGGCGGTGAGGCCTCCGCGGCATCACAGCCGGCCACGGGAGGCAGGAGCACGAGGCACGACCAACGCTGGTTTGGGCGGCTGGAGCAAGAAGACCAGAGGTTGAAGAAGCACTACGGCCGTTGGATGGACATCGTATGGTCACTGGAGCTAGAATCATGCATATTGACTAAGTTGACAAAGCCCTTCATCCCCGTCAACTTAGTAGGCCCACAAGTCGGCCTCCCACTATACTAGGTCCCAGCTAGTAGGGGGGTATTAATTTTTTGTGCGTAATAAGGAGGCACTTCCTTGCGTGCAAAGATATAGCTGGTGGGTCCGAGCTGTCAGCAGCGGTAACATTTTTTTCGCAAAATACAGAGGCCCTTTTGGTGGGTCCCAGATGTCAGGTGGAGGAATCATTATTTTGCGCGTAATAAGGAGGCATTTCCTTGCGTGCGACCATGGACCCAGCTGTCAGCCTCTCCACGTATAGTCCACTTCAGATGCATGTCGGTCATTGACCACATTGACGAGGCCGCGCCGAGAGCACCAGGGCGGTGGACGACGACGAGGCCTAGGAAGGGAACGACACGGAGCCAGGGAAGACTCGGCAGTTGTTTCCCACGCGGAGGGCAGTAGGACTGTACGAGGGTTTACTGGTTCGTCTGCCGTCGCCGGAGAATAACATCAAGTGTGGGTGAGTAGAGGGATGGCTAGGCCAGCGATGGGAGTACGGTGGGGCGGTGAGGCCTGCGCGGCAGCACAACAGTCGCGGGGAGGAGGGAGCAGGCAGTCCCGCCCGCGCTTGTTTGAGCGGATGGAGTAGGAAGAGCAGAGATTGAAGAAGCACGACGGCCGTTGGATGGACATCCAACAGTCATTGCTTGTGCGTCAACCTTTTTTAGGAAAGCCTCAAATCTGTGGAAAACAGCATACAACCCATCTACCATTATTTCTAATAATTTACTGCCCATTTGCTAATTCTTAAGTTTTTTTTGGAGCCCATATTCTTTTTGTTAGCATTACAGCCCATATTGTGGCCACGGTTAAAAAATTATACGAAATTTTGCATATTTCGGTGCGGTCTGAACTGTTTTTATCCCGAAATTTCGAGTCACATTCAAACTGATTTTAAAAATAAATGTATATCAATATAAAATCCAACAAACTGTCCACGCATAAAAATCGATGCAATCTAAAAATCTCAAAATGTAAAAAAGGAAATTTGAAACTAATTGCCGGTTTGGTGTGTTTTAAAAATGTACATCCCATTTCTCATTACTGATAGGCCATTTTCTCGGCTAGCCGAATGAAGCTCTCCTCGTCTTGAAAGATTTGGAGCCCAACAGGTCTGACAATGCGACTTACTTAGCAAATCACAAAAAAACGGGGTTGTGGCCGTGGACCCAGCTGTGAGCCTCTCCATGTACGAGGGTTCACATGGAAGTCGGTCGTTGACCACATTGACCACGCCGCGCCGAGAGCACCAAGGTGGTGGACGACAGCGATGCCTAGGAAGGGGACGACGCAGAGCCGGGGAAGACGCGGCAGTGGATGCCCAGGTGGAGAGGAGTACGAGGGTTCACTGGTTCGGCTGCGGTGTGAGGCTGCCGTCGCCGCAGAATAACAGGGGGTGTGGGTGAGTAGAGGGATGGTCTGGCCAGCGGTGGGAGTAGTATGGGCGGTGAGGCCTCCGCGGCATCGCAACCGGCCATGGGAGGCAGGAGCACGAGGCATGACCAACGCTGGTTTGGGCGGCTGGAGCAAGAAGACCAGAGCTTGAAGAAGCACTACGGCCGTTGGATGGACATCGTACGGCCACTGGAGCTAGAATCGTTCATATTGACTAAGTTGACAAAGCCCCCCGTCCCCGTTAACTTAGTTGGCCCACAGGTCAGCCTCCCACTATTGTGGGTCCCAGCTAGTAGGGGGGCATTCATTTTTTTGTGCGTAATAAGGAGGCACTTCCTTGCGTGCGAAGATATAGCTGGTGGGTCCGACTTGTCAGCGGTGGGAACATTTTTTTCGTGAAATACAGAGGCCCTTCCGGTGGGTCCCAGCTATCAGGTGAAGGAATCATTATTTTGCGCGTAATAAGGAGGCATTTCCTTGCATGCGACCATGGACCTAGTTGTCAGCCTCTCCACGCACAGTCTACTTCCGATGGTGTCGTTCGTTGACCACGTTGACCACTTCGCGCCGAGCTCATCCAAGGTGGTGGACGACGGCGAGGCCTAGGAAGGGGACGATGCAGAGCCGGGGAAGACGCGACAGTGGATGCCCACGCGGAGGGGAGTACGAGGGTTCACTGGTTCGGCTGCGGTGTGAGGCTGCCGTCACCGCATGGCCTGGCTAGCGGTGGGAGTAGTAGAGGGCGGTGAGGCCTCAATGGCAGCACAGCCGGCCACTGGAGGCAGGAGCAGGCGGTCTTGCCGGCACTGGTTTGGGCGGCTGGTGCAAGAAGAGCAGCGATTGAAGAAGCAGCAGGACCGTTCGATTCAAATCCAACGGTTACTGCTGCTAGGATCGTTTGTTGACTAAGTTGACAAGCCCTGCGTACACGTCAACTTAGTAGGCCCACAGGTCAGCCTCCCAACCGGTGCGCCCCAGATGTCAGTGGGAGGAATCATTTTTTGCGTAATAAGGAGGCAGTTGATTGCGTGCAGCCAGGCCAGCGGAGGGAGTAGGGTGGGCCGGGGAAGCCTGCGCGGCATCACAGCGGGCCACAAAAGGAGGGAGCATGCAGTCCCGCTGACGCTAGATTAGGCGGCTGGAGTAGGAAGATCAAAGATTGAAGAAGCACGTCGGTCGTTGGATGGACATCCAACAGTCACTGTTGCTAGAATCGTGTGTTGACTCACAAAGCCTTGCGTAAACAAGTCAGCCTCGAAATCTATGGCGTGTACAACCCATTTTCTATGATTTTATAATTTTTACTCATTTTCTAATTCATATGGAATTTATTGCAGCCCATTTTCCATTTTTATAATTGTTGCCCATTTTCTAGTCAGTACCAGGGTTAAAAAATTAACTAAATATGTGGGAAATTTTGAAAATTCGCAATTTTTTGCGAGGAACAAAATATTCTTAATCCAAAAATTAGTAGCCATACTAAAAAAAATTAAAAAATAAATTAGCACTATGTCATGTTAAGTCCAATGAAATACAGTATAAGATATCAATGAAGAACAAAAACAAAAAAGAAACTAATATCCCATTTGCTATAATTTTTTTGGAATTTTCATCCCCTTTTGATATTACTTTTAACAGACACTGACCATACTCTTTGGCCAGGCCGGAATGCATCTTGCAGCCCAGTAAGTCGGAGAAAACAAATAGGCCTAGCTTGGGTATTCTTCAAAGAAATACTGGGCTACCTATTTTCCCAAAGAAAAAACTGCCGGGCTGGTCATGTTGTTAGACGGGCCACAAAGACCACACAACCCAGTTTATAGCCTGCTCCTCCGAATTACTACTCAAAAAAAGTTGTGCAATTCTGTCGTTAATTGACTATACGTTGAAAATGATGTGGGTCCCAGATATCAGCAAGCGCCTCCAGGGTGTTATTTATGTGCAGAAACAAAAGTTCTCGGAATGACATGAAACTTAACGGAACGTCTATTTGGAAATAATAAAAAATCCTTGCAAAAGATGAAGACCAGGGGGCCCACACCCTAGCCACGAGGGTGGGGCGCGCCTGCCCCCCTAGGGCGCGCCCCCTACCTCGTGGCCCCCCTGGAGCTTCTCCGACCTCAACTCCAACTCTATATATTTGGTTTCGGAGAAAAAACCAGAGAGAAGGATTCCTCGCGTTTTACGATACGGAGCCGCCGCCAAGCCCTAAAACCTCTCAGGAGGGCTGATCTGGAGTCCGTTCGGGGCTCCGGAGAGGGGAATCCGTCACCATCGTCATCATCAACCATCCTCCATCACCAATTTCATGATGTTCACCGCCGTGCATGAGTAATTCCATCGTAGGCTTGCTGGACGGTGATGGGTTGGATGAGATTTATCATGTAATCGAGTTAGTTTTGTTAGGGTGATCCCTAGTATCCACTATGTTCTGAGATTGATGTTGCTATGACTTTGCTATGCTTAATGCTTGTCATTAGGGCCCGAGTGCCATGATTACAGATCTGAACCTATTATGTTTTCATCAATATATGAGAGTTTTTGATCCTATCTTGCAAGTCTATAGTCACCTATTATGTGTTATGATCCGTTAACCCCGAAGTGACAATAGTCGGAATACTTATCGGTGATGACCGTAGTTTGAGGAGTTCATGTATTCACTATGTGTTAATGCTTTGGTCCGGTACTCTATTAAAAGAAGGCCTTAATATCCCTTAGTTTCCGATAGGACCCCGCTGCCATGGGAGGATAGGGCAAAAGATGTCATGCAAGTTCTTTTCCATAAGCACGCATGACTATATTCGGAATACATGCCTACATTACATTGATGAATTGGAGCTAGTTCTGTGTCACCCTACATTATGACTGTTACATGATGAACCGCATCCGGCATAATTCTCTATCACCGATCCATTGCCTACGAGCTTTCCCTATATTGTTCTTCGCTTATTTACTTTTCCGTTGCTATTGTTACAATCACTACAAAATACCAAAAACATTACTTTTGTTATCATTACCTTTTGCAACCGTTACCACTACTATCATATTACTTTGCTACGAAATACCTTGCTGCAGATATTAAGTTTCCAGGTGTGGTTGAATTGACAACTCAGCTGCTAATACTTGAGAATATTCTTTGGCTCCCCTTGTGTCGAATCAATAAATTTGGGTTGAATACTCTACCCTCGAAAACTGTTGCGATCCCCTATACTTGTGGGTTATCAAGACTATTTTCTGGCGCCGTTGCCAGGGAGCATAGCTCTATTCTTTGAGTCACTTGGGATTTATATCTTCTTATCATTATGAAGAACTTGAAAGATCCAAGAACCAAGATTTATCCCTCAACTACGAGGGGAGGTTAGGAACTGCCATCTAGCTCTGCACTTGATTAACCTTCTGTTTTGAGTAAGCTTGCGACACCTAAACCTGCTTCTGCCATTCAGTCTGATATGTCGCATGTTATTGATGATGCCACTTATGCTATGCATGATACTTATGATGAAACTACTTCTATGCTTGATACTACTATGCCACTTGGTGAATTCTTGATGAACAACTTGCTAGGGCTAGAGATAATGAAATTATTGAAACTGATAATATTGACGAAAGTGATGATGAAGACTCTCCCCCTAATAAATATGAATTGCTTGTTGTTCCTGAGGGTTATGTTCTGGATGAAGAATCTGCTAGAGCTATTTTAGCTTGCAATGATAGATATGATCTAAAGAGGTTATTAGCTAAATGGAAGTAGCAATCCCTTAATGCTAGAATGAAACCTGACCCTGCTTTTGCTACTTCACCTATCTGTGTTACTGATAAGGATTATGAATTCTCTGTTGATCCTGATATAATTACTTTGGTTGAATCTGATCCTTTTTATGGCTATGAATCTGAAACTGTTGTGGCACATCTTACTAAATTAAATGATATAGCTACCCTGTTCACTAATGATGAGAGAACTCGTTACTTTTATATCCTTAAAATATTCCTGTTCTCATTAAAGGGTGATGCTAAGATATGGTTTAATTCTCTTGATCCTGGTTGTATGCATAGTCCCCAGGATATGATTTATTACTTCTCTGCTAAATATTTCCCTGCTCATAAGAAACAAGTTGCCTTAATGGATATATATATAATATTGTGCAAATTGAAGAAGAGAGTCTCCCACAAGCTTGGGGGAGGCTTCTCCAATTACTTAATGCTTTGCCTGATCATCCTCTTAAGAAAAATGAAATACTTGGTATCTTTTATAATGGACTAACCGATGCTTCCAGAGATTACTTGGATAGTTGTGCTGGTTCTGTTTTCAGGGAAAGAACACCGGATGAAGCTAAAATTCTATTGAATAATATGTTGACAAATGAAAATAATTGGACACTTCCTGAGCCTATTCCTAAACCAACTCCGAAGAAAAGAGGTGTTCTATTTCTCAGTCCTGAAGATATGCAAGAGGCAAAGAAATCCATGAAATAAAAGGGTATTAAAGCTGAAGATGTTAAGAATTTACCTCCTATTGAAGAAATACACGGTCTTAATTTACCGCCTGTTGAAGAAACATCTGATCTTAATCTCTTACCTATTGAAGAAATACATGGTCTTGATAACCCGACACAGGTAGTAAAGGTAAATTCTCTCTATAGATATGATAAAGCTGAAATCCCATTTACTAAGTTTGCTAGCCCATGCTTAGATGAGTTTGATAATTTTATGGTGAAGCAAGAAGATTTTAATGCTTATTTTGGTAGACAATTGAAATACAATTCAAATATGCTTGAACACTTGGGTGATTATATGGCTAATATCAAAGGTGAACTTAAACTTATTAATAAACATGCTTCTATGGTTACCACTCAAGTAGAACAAGTACTTAAAGCTCAAAATGACTTGCTCAATGAATTGAATAGTAAGAAAAATGATAATGATGTTAGAGTTATGACTAGAGGTGGTAGAATGACTCAGGAACCTTTGTATCCTGAAGGCCACCCTAAGAGAATTGAGCAAGATTCTTAGAGAAATAATATAGATGCACCTAGTCCTTCTAAAAGGAAGAAAAAGAAAAATGATAGGACTTTGCATGCTTCTAGTGAACCTGTTATTGATACACCTGAGAACCCAAATGATATTTCTATTTCTGATGCTGAAACACAATCTGGTAATGAACCTGAAACTAGTGATAATGTTAATAATAATGTTCATGATGAAGTTCAACCTAGCAATGATAATGATATGGAAATTGAACCTGATGTTGATCTTGATAACCCACAATCAAAGAATCAACGTTATGATAAGAAAGACTTTGTTGCTAGGAAACATGGTAAAGAAAGAGAACCATGGGTTCAAAAACCCATGCCTTTTCCTCCCAAACCATCCAAGAAAAAGGATGATGAGGATTTTGAGCGCTTTGCTGAAATGATTAGGCCTATCTTTTTGCATATGCGATTAACTGATATGCTCAAAATGAGTCCTTATACTAAGTACATGAAAGATATTATTACAAATAAAAGAAAGATACCGGAAGCTGGAATTTCCACCATGCTTGCTAATTATACTTTTAATGGAGGAATACCAAAGAAACTTGGAGATCCAGGAGTACCCACTATACCATGCTCCATTAAAAGAAACTATGTTAAAACTGCTTTATGTGATCTTGGAGGCGGTGTTAGTGTTATGCCTCTCTCTTTATATCGTAGACTTGATTTGAATAAGTTGACACCTACTGAAATATCTTTGCAAATGGTTGATAAATCAACTGCTATACCTGTCGGTATTTGTGAGGATGTGCCTGTTGTAGTTGCAAACGTTACTATTTTAACGGACTTTGTTATTCTTGATATTCCCGAGGGTGATAATATGTCAATTATTCTTGGAAGACCCTTTTTGAATACTGCAGGGGCTGTTATTGATTGCACTAAAGGCAATGTCACTTTTCATGCTAATGGTAACAAGCATACGGTACACTTTCTGAGGAAACAACCTCAAGTTCATAGTATCAATTCTATTGGAAAAATTCCATCGATTATTTTTCGAGGTTTTGAATTTACTCTTCCTACTGTCAAGAAGAAATATGATATTCTTGTTATTGGGGATGTGCATATCCCCGTTGAGGTAACATAGTGTTATTCGAAATTTCTCTGGTTCCATGTTATTCGGAATGAGTTCGTTAACAAGACTTGATCAACCTTGTTAGTGGATTCCTTTTGATGATCATGAGATGGATGAAACTAGAAGGCACAACCTTCTGTACCCTCCTCTTACTTTTTGTTATTTATATTAAATAAAATAAAAATAATATTTTTCTGTCTGTTATCTGATTTATCCGTGCAATACAGAAATACCCCGAAAATAAAAGTTCTCCAAATGCCCTGAAATTTAAATATGATTTTTTCTCGAATATTTGAGAATATTTGGCACCGAGAACACAACATGGGGGGCATCCACCTGACCACGAGGGTGGAGGGTGCGCCCCCTGCCTCGTGGGCCCACGGTGGCCCCCTCCACTTATTCCTGCACCCACACACTTCTTCTTCCTCCCACAAACACGAATATCCAGCTCAAGCACGAGTTCTAGTTCATTTTACTGCCATTTTCGATCTCCTTGCTCAAAGCACCTCTCACAAAACTGCTTGGGGAGATTGTTCCTTGGTATGTGACTCCTCCATTGGTCCAATTAGTTTTTGTTCTAGTGCTTTATTCACTGCAAATTTTTGTTGCTTGGGTGACCCTGTTCTTGAGCTTGCATGGCAAATTTATATGGTCAAAAGTAGTTTTGATGCATGATATCGGCTCTAGGCACTTGTAGGAGTAGTTGCTATCAATTTTATTGAGTTTGGTTGACTTTTATTTGAAGTCACTAAAAATTTGAGAAATTTTTCATAGGAAGAAACATGTTTAGGAAAATGTACCAAGGTGGCTCTTCAAGGAAACAAGAGCCCAGGCTTGCAATGCATGATGCTGATGATGAGCCACCAAGAGACGCTCCAGTGCATCCTTGTGAATGGCCTTCGGAAAACTTTATGGATCGAGTGGGAATTAAGGAAGAATTTAACGCATATTTGTGTAACGCTGATCTTGTGAGCTTCGAGGAAGAAAAGTGCCGCCAGTATCACTATCTCACTAGTTCCTTTGTGAGGAGGTTTGAATTTTCATCTTCACGTAATTCTCCAACTGTCCTGTTTGATCTTTTTGAAAATTCTTACACTATGGACTTAGAGGATTTTACCACTGCTTGCAAGCTTCCACAATGGGGTAGTGTCAGGGAACCTCACAAATCTGAATTTACAGGTTTTCTTGCTAGTATAACTGTGGGGGAATCTAGAGATATAACACAAGCTACCATAGGGAGCATTCACTTTCCTGCTATACATTATTTTGCTCTCTTCATAGGTAGATGCATTAATGGTAAAGATGAGGCATGTCACATGTGTCCCCGACCTCAGTATTCTTAGGAGTGTTGTGTTAGGAGATAAATCTTATAACTTGGGAGCCATTGTTGCACGTAGGTTGCATCTTAATAGATTTAATGGAGATTTATTTGGTGGAATTTATGCAACCCGCATAGCTAATTTTCTTGTTATAGCCATACATGAAGATGTTATTGAGTTTCCTCCAGCTTATTTGGATTATGAGGCTATGGTTCACCACCAGTTTCTCAAGAGGAATGAATCACCTTTCCAGTATCGCTTAATCTTTGACATACGTCGTGATGTCCGTATTACTCTCCCTGCTCCTGCCTTCTTTGATTATCAGGCAAAAGGAAGATATGTTATTACCAGAGAGGAGGCAGATGAGCACGAGAGGAGGGCGGAGGCCGCTTGTCGCCATGCTGCAGCTCAAGAGGCGATAGCCGCTGCATCTCAGTACGACCCCAACTATTACTATGGATATCCGCCAGGCCAACCGTGGCCATAGACCAACTTAGGCCAAAAGTCTAAGCTTGGGGGAGTACGTATTTCCCACCGACATTACATTCATGTTCACACACTCATTGCTAGATGTTGGTGCTCATACTTTTTCATTGTATCATCCATGCTAGTTTATTTCCCCTTTTTATGCTTTCTTCTTGTGTGCTTAATAAAACCTTAAGAAAAAAACAAAAAAATTAGTTGTAGTTTTAAATTAGTTTACTTTCCATGCTTGTAGTAGTAATTAAAAAGAAAACCCAAAAAGATTTCATGTTCTTCTTTTACTTGTTGGGAGCTTTCCCATATAAATAGTTTTATTTCTTTTCTTTTCTTTGGGGGTCGATAGGAGAAGACCATGATTAAATTGTTGAAGTGCCTCTTATATGCATTATTGTTGATCTGACAAAAGAGCCCATATCACCTTGTCTTCTCTCTTGAATTGAATGCTTGCAGATTCCATCTTAGTCCAATGCACGTGCACTATTATTATTATCCACATTGTTCGGTCGTGCAAGTGAAAGACAATTATGACGATATATGATGGATTGATTGAGATGAGAAAAGCTGGTATGAACTCGACCTCTCTTGTTTTTGTAAATATGATTAGTTCATCGTTCCTGATTCAGCCTATTATGAATAAACATGTTTGCAATGACAACTAGAGATCATAGTTTCTTGTGCCATGCTTGATTAGCTAAGAGCTTATAATGGTTCACCCTGTGTGCCAACATGCTATTAAAATGGTTGTGATGTGGTATGATAGGGTGGTATCCTCCTCTGAATGATTTAAGTGACTTGACTTGGCACATGTTCACGCATGTAGTTGAAACAAAATCAACATAGCCTTCACGATATTTATGTTCATGGTGGATTATATCCTACTCATGCTTGCATTCGGTGTTGATTAATTTTAATGCATGTTCATGACTGTTGTCGCTCTCTAGCTGGTCGCTTCCCAGTCTTTTGCTAGCCTTCACCTGTACTAAACGGGAATACTGCTTGTGCATCCAATCCCATAAACCCCAAAGTTCTTCCATATGAGTCCATGATACGTCTCCGTCGTATCTACTTTTCCAAACACTTTTGCCCTTGTTTTGGACTCTAACTTGCATGATTTGAATGGAACTAACCCGGACTGACGCTGTTTTCAGCAGAATTGCCATGGTGTTATTTATGTGTAGAAACAAAAGTTCTCGGAATGACCTGAAACTTCACGGAACGTCTATTTGGAAATAATAAAAAATCCTTGCAATAGATGAAGACCAGGGGGCCCACCACCTGTCCACGAGGGTGGGGGGCGCGCCCCCTACCTCGTGGGCCCCCTGGAGCTCCTCTGACCTCAACTACAACTCTATATATTTGGTTTTAGAGAGAAAAAAATCAGAGAGAAGGATTCATCGCGTTTTATGATACGGAGCCGCCGCCAAGCCCTAAAACCTCTTGGGAGGGCTGATCTGGAGTCCGTTCGGGGCTCCGGAGAGGGGAATCCGTCACCATCGTCATCATCAACCTTCCTCCATCACCAATTTCATGATGCTCACCGCCGTGCGTGAGTAATTCCATCGTAGGCTTGCTGGACGGTGATGGGTTGGGTGAGATTTATCATGTAATTGAGTTAGTATTGTTAGGATTTGATCCCGAGTATCCACTATGTTCTGAGATTGATGTTGCTATGACTTTGCTATGCGTAATGGTTGTCACTAGGGCCCGAGTGCGATGATTTCAGATCTGAACCTATTATGTTTTCATCAATATATGAGAGTTCTTGATCCTATCTTGCAAGTCTATAGTCACCTATTATGTGTTATGATCCGTTAACCCCGAAGTGACAATAATCGGGATACTTACCGGTGATGACCGTAGTTTGAGGAGTTCATGTATTCACTACGTGTTAATGCTTTGGTCCGGTACTCTATTAAAATGAGGCCTTAATATCCCTTAGTTTCCGCTAGGACCCCGCTGCCATGGGAGGGTAGGACAAAAGATGTCATGCAAGTTCTTTTCCATAAGAACGTATGACTATATTTGGAATACATGCCTACATTAAATTGATGAATTGGAGCTAGTCCTGTGTCACCTAGGTTATGACTGTTACATGATGAACCGCATCCGGCATAATTCTCTATCACCGATCCATTGCCTACGAGCTTTCCATATATTGTTCTTCGCTTATTTACTTTTCCGTTGCTATTGCTATCATCACTACAAAATACCAAAAACATTACTTTTGCTATCATTACCTTTTGCTACCGTTACCACTACTATCATACTACTTTGCTACTAAATACTTTGCTGCAGATATTAAGTTTCCAGGTGTGGTTGAATTGACAACTTAGCTGCTAATACTTGAGAATATTCTTTGGCTCCCCTTGTGTCGAATCAATAAATTTGGGTTGAATACTCTACCCTCGAAAACTATTGCGATCCCCTATACTTGTGGGTTATCACGCACCAAGGCGGAGGATAAAGTGTTGTCGCCATTGTGCTGGGCTGGATTGGACATTCTTATTGAAAAATAAAAATGAACCGGAACTATTTACGGCGTTGACTATGATTTGCATGGGTCTGCTGGTTGCAGGAAGAAGATGCTGGGAGAAATAAGACTGGTCGCTATCTTTGCCTAAGAATAATATCGACTGAATGTAACGACACTATCATAGGAAATAATATCCTCCTGTTAAATCATGAATTTAAAGAACTTGTGCACGAGAATTTAGCTTTATTTAATTATTTATGTTTAGGGGACTATGAGCATGTACCTGGGCCGGATTCATGTGAGAGCCTCCCTTCTAGTTAATTATGGGTTTCTCTATTGGGCCTTCATCAGTGGGTTGCATGTTATTAACAAGTGGAAAATGTGTTCCGTACGAAAAATAGTATGCGCTATGTACGGTACGGGGCACTAAAGGATCGAACCATGCAACGACTTCCAAAACATTGTGTTTGTCATCCTAACAACACATTTATTCAACCAACATACGGAATATACTACTGATAGTACATTGAAAACTGCGGCAGCAGGAACCAGGGCTGGGGGTGTAACAGAAGCAGTAAGCAGGCCAGAAGAGTGAAGACGCAGCTCTCTCTTCCAAACCAAACATCAGCTATCATTACAAAAGGGCTACCAACAAAGAACAAGTGTATGCATCAAACTAAATAAAGATCCTACTACAGCAAGTGTACGCATCTAACTAACTGGCTCAGTTAGACGTTACTATTTATTAAGTTGTGGGGATTGGCTGGCGGCTTGAACCAGATGTGTACCTGACGGGGGAAACTCCAACCAGCAGGTCGAAGTCTGATACTTGCGACCCTCTCTCCTACTTTGGGCTGCAAAGCATGGTAGCACATATCAGGGTATGGTGCACACAGAGACGCATGGTACGTTGTGTACACACAGTTTTGCCTGATGAACGAAACCGCGCTGCCATCATGATCCTTGCCATCGGTTATCTCTTGGTTAATTGGATAATTCAGTCCAAAAAACAGAGAGCGTGTACCAAGGCTACTTACCAACCTCCAGTAAAAAAATTCCTGAAGGCCCAGAGAAGCTGGGATCCTGCTCAAAGACCTTGCAGGTACTGTGATTGTATTCCACGAAACAACACGTCCGATACGTGCGAACGATCTTCAATCGTTCGTCGTTGTCTGATCGAGCTAGGAACCACCTGCAACTGCCATGCTACTTTTCTTTGAAAGGTTCTGGGATTAGGATGGGTAGGGACACCAGGCGGCCTACAACATCATATCAAGTTGGAGTCAAATAACCCTAAAAAAAGTTGGAGTCAAATAAAAAAGGGTTCTTGATGTAGTCAATCTTAAGAACAACATGTTATGAGCATGAATATTTTTTCAGTAAATGTTGACAGTAATATAAGCAAGCCATCATGATACCATAGGAAAGTAACATACTGTTGTAATAGTTGTTTGTAGGGATGACTGGAGTAGGCCAGCAATACGTCCAGCCATAGAAGGAGTCGACAGCGTAAATGAAGCCCTTGTGTTCAATGGCATCAGAGAACCATGGAGGATGTATGATCCTGCAATGGACGTGCAGATTTATCCACTTACCGCAGTGACCTGTCAGATAGGCGAGACAGCAGTTAAAGAATGCAATTAGCCTGAAGTCTTTATAATTCACGGATCTTGTGGGCACTTGGCAGATTACAACCTTGAGCAAATCAAACTTGGTATCATGTTGGCTATTATAAGGTTCCGAGTATTCTAGGCCACGGTGCCAAAGCAGTGTCGTGTTAATCGAAGGCAGGGGGATCAATCGCCGGGTGTAGACCTCCACGACCATCCAGCTGCCGCGACCATCGACGAGCACCATCCAAGACGTGTTCATGCCGACCCAGTACATACCGTTAATGTAGTTGAGGGTGACGGGGATCGGATCGCAGTCAAGGGGGTTGATGCTCGCCACCCTACGATCGTTATGCTGCGTGACACGCCGTTTCTGAAGATCAGGCGGCATCAGCAAGCAAGGAGCTGGCTTAAAAAGCTCCGGCCTGAGGGCTTTGAGTAAATGGTACAGCCCCAACAAGCATGCGACGAGCAGCATGGTACTGAGATTGTCCACACGCGAAACAATGATCTTGATTACCTCTGTGGGGAGCGAATTCTAGCCACTCTTTTGGCGGAAGCTACTCGGTTCTGCCATTCTTAGTGCTTGGGTTTCGGAGGAGGGGGAGGCGCCTTAGCGTGGATGGAAGATTGGACAAGATTATGTGTGGACAAATATGGAGAAGCGAATATGTGCTGCGGGAAGTGGACAGGTGATGATGACTACAGCACTCCGCTTGACTTACGAGACACATACCGGCAGCATAGGGTCATATCGATGCCAGACAACTTGCTTGGGTGATTACAGTACTGGTACTCCCTACAATACCTACTACTATGCCCTAAATTGCTTGAGTAGAGTAGTAGTGGAGTAGGACTGGAGGAGTAGTATATTCTAATCTAAAAATAGTTACAAAGTTCAATGCCCGAGCGTGGAACGACTACGAACCGCCATCGGTGCTAACTCCAATCCCTAGCAAACGTTCACTGGGACACATGGCAGTTGCAAACGCCCACGACGCAGTTACAGTAAATGTGTAAGGGTGGCGGTTTTGTCAAATACTATGGCTTAAAAACTGGCCTTCGTCGGATGGAAATCTGCCGGTTACGTGGGATTCGCCCTGATTGAGCTCGTAGTGAACAATCGCCAGATATCATTACTAAAAAAGGTTAAAACACACGGGGCTATAACTTGCACCGGCTGACCACTAACAATGATACTAACATAGTTGTAAAATGGTCAAAGATCGTGTCTACGTGGTGTTTGGAATTATATGCAAAAAAATAGCAAGATGCCCGTGCATTGCATGGAACATCAAGATGCATTTTTTTTACAAAAACACCTATTGTGATTGACCCATGCAGGAGTAATCGCATGTGTAAAAACTAATGATATCTTGAGAATTTTATCAGAAAATGGTATGTCGACCATTTCATCGAAAAAATGATATCTCGAGAAAGATGATAGAGGTGAGGAGGAGTGGGGCGTGGTGGTGACTGGTGGTCGGACTGGGTGGAGGCATGGGGATGGACGGCGCCGGCAGCGGCCACCATGGCAGATTGTTCCAGAGACTTCCTTTTTTAATTGCTCAGCAACGAGGTTGTGGGAGATAAGGATGAACGAGGCAAGGCCTTATCTGTAAATGTGGAGAGAGGTGTGGGTATCTTTTGTAAAATTTTCATAGTTTGCTTTCTATCCGTCAGATATAGATCGGACAGTCTATATTATAAGATGGCAGGCACACCATCATCACCAACTCGTTTTTTCTCTACTCCTACTCCTATAAAAGACTCAGTTGGTGATGATGGTGTGTCTGCCATCCGCCATTTCTGACCATTAGATCTGCATCTAACGACTGTGATGTAAGTTGTGGCCTTTTGCAACAATTCCCACTTCTCTTCTCCAGTTTACAAAAAAACCCTTAGTATCTTGAAACCAACCACATTCCTCCCTTACTTCATCAAAAGAGCCCAAAGAATATATTTGGAGTGAAACATCAGATATTTTTAGTGATATATATATATATATATCAAAAGTAAACTATTTTCTTTCAAATTTGTGAATATGTATTATTCTACTTTGGATCCGTTGCAACAGACGGGCTCATTGTTATAAAGGTTTATCTCTTGCATTCTCCCCAACCAACACCTAGTGTACTGGTCCGGGCCGGATGCTTGCAGCACGATGACCTAAGTTCGAATTCTGTCCTAAACTTTAGCTTTTTATATTTTGTTAATATATACTTCTTTCGCTACTGTACTGGCAGTGGAACCCACAGAGTACTTAGAATACAAGATTAAGGATGGATTTGTTTCTTTTTAACTTTCTGTACGAGTCTGTAGCCAGCCTGCAAGTCATGTACAAAGGTTTAACGGAGGGGTTTGATCGAGGCGAGGAGGCATGTTCAGCCGCGCGTGCAGCGGATGGCGCAGTACTATTTGATTTGACAGCTACAACTAGTATATTATAAAAAACAAACAAGAGTAGTAGAGATAGAGATAAGAATAGAGACTAGGGAGGAGCACCATCTACTGCTTCGTGGGCTACTCCTGCGCTCCATTCGGCGGCCGCAACATCGGCAAATTTGACAATTTTGACCTCGGGACGAAATCAAATCACAGAATGAACTGCCCGTGAAACTATGATTTCGTCCCGAGGTCAAAATTATCAAATTTTCCCTGCAACATCCCCTACAGCCACTCCATCATGCGCTCCATTCGGCGGACGCTATTGAAATTTGGGGAGTGCACTCTCGCGACTGCTGGCAGCGACGAGTTCATCGACGACGACTTCTTCCCCGACCTCGGCAACCTCTTCCTCAACGACATGGGCGACAACCTCAACGCCGACGGTGCTGCTCCCGTTGCACCGTATGTGTTGCTGTCCTTCCTACTCAAAATCGTGGTAGAATTCATTTATCTAGTGTGTGTCCTAGATTCAATCTGTTCATGTACTATGCTAGTCCACATGATTAGTTTAATCTCTGTTATAGCCGTCATGATTTATTTTGTGCTTATTCAGACTAAATCCCGTAGTAACTTGCTCATATGTTCAACTAGCAGAATTTCCCCTACAGCCACTCCCGTTTCATGGACGGCCTGGTCGATGCCTCCAAGGATCCCTTCGTCTACTGCTATGAGTGCCCGATGCCGTTTTGGGGCTCACTGGCGGACATCGCGCATCAGCTCACACAGGCGTGCGGCGATCACTACTGGCCCTTGGCAGAGAACATCAAGTACAATACGTGCTACCCGTTCACCATGCCGGAGTCGCTGGAGGATCACCGCCGCCTGCTAGCCTCGGAGGAGGACGGTAGCGTCTTCCTCTTGATCGTGGGCACCGGCGAGGCCCGCGCAGGCCGCCGCCCTGTCTCTGTAGTGTGCGCCAGGGGCAACGCCGCTGACGCTGACACTGACAGAGGCCGATGTATGGGTGCGTGCTCACTATTACTACCCCTCGGAGGTACGTGGGCGGCGACACTGGCTACGTCAAGCTGACTTGGACTCTGCCGAGCTGGGACCTTCCCACCGATGTGGACATGGAAGACACATGGTATGATTTGATCCCCAACAATGTGCACGGGGACTCCAACGAGGTTCACCTAGACATCTGCATTACCAAGTTAAATGTTGATCATTAGTCTTCGC
Organism: Triticum urartu; assembly: GCF_003073215.2. Classification (NCBI taxonomy): domain Eukaryota; kingdom Viridiplantae; phylum Streptophyta; class Magnoliopsida; order Poales; family Poaceae; genus Triticum; species Triticum urartu. The sequence goes on along the minus strand of NC_053025.1, from coordinate 437,674,305 downwards.
TCAATGTAATCCGTTGTCTAAGCATGTGGAGACTTCCATGCATGATCTTGCTCTATTGGAGTGTCGCGCATGAATAAAAGTGTATCCATTTATGGTTTAGTCTAGAATCTTCCATGTATGAATGTTTACTACAGTGCTGGTGAAAGACTTATGACGTACCATTTCTTACATCTCCTCTGCCCCCTTCCAAGTCATCCTGATTTAATCCCTCCGTATAGGTGTATAAGGGCATGGTTAATACTTAAATAGTATAGCCAACTGTTGACTACAAGAAAGTGCCATGTCATATGTAGCCAACATGTATAACAATGGATACTCAAAAACTAATTCTTGAAGATCATTTCTTGCAAAGCACAATAAGTGTTATTTCTTCACAAGTTTTGGATGCAGGTTGAACAGTTGAACGCTTTTGTTTGCAAAACATACTTTTTTATCTATTTTACCTGGATGTTTGTGAGCTCTAGAAATGAAATAATATCCAAAGAAACCTATCGATACCCATTGCACATGAGATGACCCCCACATCCTTTGTCAAAATAAACAAATCCCCGATCAATGCATTGCACTCTTCCATGCAACGCACGGGCACCTTACTATAGATTAGTATGACCAAAAACTTAACTAACATTATATATAGTATGATAAATGTTGATGCATGTCACCTAAAATTATATCATTGAAAACTATGTTCAAATACGAATCCAAGATATTGTTTTTGTTGACATGCATTAACATTTTGTCAGTTAAATCTTCAGTCAAATTCAATGGGGGATAAACCACGACCGATGTAGTACTAGTGTAGACGGCGGTGCTGCATAGGAGTCTCGCCCCGCTCATGGCGCTACAGTAAAGTCGTCATATCACAAAACCCAACCACTCCCAGCAATAAGTGGCCTGGTAAAATAAACGGACAAGCAACCATCACATCCCTTCGTCTTTTTTGCATTTCATCTCTCTGCATTTACTTTCTCCGGTTCATCTCGCACACTCGATCCCTAGCTACTACTCCTAGTATCCCTAGTTACTAATCCTAGGGCCAGTTCTTTTGGCGGCTTAGAAAATAAGTCGTCTCTTCCCCAGCTTTTCCAATAAGACTAGTCACAGTGGAGAGTAACATTAAGGCGCCTCACTTAGTTATTTGGGCTTCACAACTTGTTAGGCAAAAAATTCGATACATGGTGTAGGAAGCAGTTTGGGAATTTGCATGCCTTTCCCACCAGTGAGATACTTTGTACAAAGTACGACAGAGAAATAACCACTGAGAAGGAAGCTAAAGGTAAAAAATCAAACGAGCATTTTTGCATTGAATCGTTTCACAAGCTTGACTAGTGCTGTTTTTCTACTTTTACAAAAACCGCATCATAATGTTAAAACGTGCATTTGCATGTACATAAGTAATAGTAGTACTCCTCCATCTAGGTGTATAAAGTCTTCCCTCCTTCTTGTTCATGGTGCACAACCAAAGATGACTTATTCACCTGGACGGAGGGACTAGCACAGTTTGCAAGCATATATAGAGAGAGACGTGTAGTGCGATAGTATATAGTAAAGTTTGTGTTATATGCACCTACTTACAAAATGCGTACGTGTACACAAGGTTTCCAAACTTTCCCTCTTACATACTTAATTGAGGATGCTAATAATTCCCGAATGTTCGGAATTTATCATTTGCGTCCCAAAACTAATGAGATCACCTTACGAAACTAAATTATACTTCTACTAAAAGCCACGACGCTCGCAGGAGCGCTTGCGGCGCGCCACAAGTGCGCTGGTGCGCGGCCGTTTCCCAGCGTGCCGACACAATGCCTCTTCCTCAGCCTCGCAACTCGTGAGGTGCTAATTGGTGGCTTGCCGGCGGGCGAGCGCGATCTCACCGGTGTGGTGATCCGGCGCCAACAGGTACTCCTCCTCGCTGGAAGCATGCACCCGGTCCACGTATCGCCAAGCGTAGATGAGGCGATTAGGCCCGACTGCACTCAAGGCTTTGGCACGGGCGTCCTCCGCCACCCTCACAGCCCTTGCACGAGCCTTCTGCCAAAGAGCCAATTACTTGACTCTCTCGGACGCGACATAGACCTGCCAGGCAGCTTGCCCCGTTGCGCGCCTCTCATCCTCGGCCTTCTTCTCCGCCTCTATTTTGGCTTTCTCTGCCGGCGGCAAAGCCTCCCACATGGCGACATCCATTTCTTTCCAAAGCTCCTCAAGGCTGGGGGGTGGGGGCGGCGGGCGGTGGGCGGCGCGACATTCTCCTTGTAGCGGGGAGCCGACGCGAACTCCAACACGCGTGTTGGCGAGATTGGGAACACCGACGCGTCGACCTCGACGCGTCGCGGCGAGGTGTGGAACACCGACGCGTCCTCCTCAACTAGTGGTGGCGAGGAACGGAACGCCGACGCATGACCATCTAGGCGGTGCTGAGAGGGGCGCCTAGGGCTTGGGAGGGGCGATGCCATGGTGGTCGACGTGAGAGGGAGGGGGAGGAGATAGCGATGAACGTGAGCGTTCTTCCGAATGCCGTGGGAGGCGCGGTATTTATAGCGAGCAATGGCACACCTATGTAATATATGGACTGAGCTGCACTGACTTAACTGCAGGTCCAGTTGCGTCACTGACATGTGGGCCAGATCCCTGTTGGGCCCATATGTCAGTGACCAAATGCACCTGCAGTTAAGTAACTGAAGCAGCGTCTCGGAAGATATGTTGCGTGATTAACGTAACAGCTACTCCCATCACATGCTCAGATTTCAAGGTGCATTAATTCATTGCATGCGAGGATTATGAGAAACTTGACCAATGCATGTACTTCATGCATGCATGCATTGCAATTAATGCATTGGTAAACACAATTCTTTGAGAAAAACGAGCGCATTAATTGTGTGCTTTTACGAACCATGAAAATTATTCCACCACTCATCATCTACCTTGGTTGGTGAGATTTTTGAATTGAGCCCTATAAACCGGAAAGGAGGTAGTACGTGGGCATATTTGTTGGAGTAAATTACGGGGGAGGGAAATGGTGGAAATATTTCCGGTCACAACGGATTGGACGAGCGCGGGGGGAGGAGAGTCATGCATGCAGATTTTTTCCACACGGGGTGGAGTGGTGGGACCGCCGGAGGGAGAAGGAGAGTCTAGCAGGCATATTGTTTCCACACATGGAGACAAACAGGCTTCCTGCAAGTATGGGGAACGGTGCATAATAAGTCTCATCTTGCATGCCGGGCTAGGTATAGTCTCAAGTCATTAAAAACATACACGCCCCACACATGTTCATACTATTTCAAGGTGCACTAAATTATTACATGCGATGATTAAGGCTGGCCATAATGGTGGTATCTTAACTGGTATCATGCACACGGGAATAGCAAACATGCTGATGTGGCAAAGAATTAAAGAAGAGAGGGGGGTTAGAGTAACTAGTGTTCATGCATGCATTGGTAAACACATTTTTTTGTGAAGAACGACAACATTAGTTGAGTAATTTTGCAGACTACAAATACTATTCCACCGCCTCTATCTTGCTAAGAGTAGGTGAAATTTTTGAATCGAGCCCTTTAAACTAGAAGGGAGGTAGTACTACTCTAATATCTCTTGTTGTGATGACAAGATAGGACATGGCACACACCTGGACGGAGGAACTAGTAGTCTGCATTGTGCATTTGAGTTTTGTCTGAAGTCAATGTACCTCTACTTTGACCAAACTTATAGAAAAATGTATCAACATTCACAATGTCAAATCAATATTTTTATACTCATTATAAAACATAGTTCTTATACTCATTATAATCAGTATTGTAGATATTGATATTTTTAGTATAAATTTGTTTAAACACTTTGCAAACGGTTAACGGAAGTAAAAAGGACTAGAGGGAGTATCATGCATGCGGAGTAGGCAAAAAATTGCTCATTTATAGCCGGTCGAAGTCTCAAAGGGCGCGACCGCGCGAGGAAGGCGAAGGTCTTGGGAGGCGCGACAGTTGATGGAATTCAGTGAAGTTACCCATGCGTCGGCATGGCGTGCGAACAGGCAGAAGCTATATTGTCAGGCCTACGATATGGGTCTAGTAGACATGACATGACTTTCTATCAACCTTGTCTCCGGCATAATCCGAGTCGGAATAGCCAACAAGATCAAAAGAAGACATCTTAGGATACCAAATGCCAAAATTTGGTGTATGGATTAAATATCTCACTATCCTTTTCACAGCCTTAAGATGACATTCTTTAGGAGCAGCTTGATATCGTGCACACATGCACACACTTAGCATAATATCGGGACGTGAAGCACATAGGTATAACAATGAACCAATCATAGAGCGATAAACCTTTTGATCAACCGGTTCACCATCTTTGGTCAAATCATTATGTCCACTAGTAGGCATGGGTGTAGACATACCTTTGCATTCTTGCATATTGAACTTCTTGAATAAGTCCTTGGTGTACTTTGTTTGAGAGACAAATGTACCTTCCTTAGTTTGCTTGATTTGCAAACCGAGAAAGAATTTGAGTTCACTCATCATAGACATCTCAAACTTCTCTAACATTAGCTTTCCAAACTTTTCACTAAAGAGAGGGTTAGTTGAACCAAATATGATATCATCAACATAAATTTGGCATACAAATAGTTCTCCATTAACCCTTTTAGTAAAAAGAGTAGAATCAATTTTACCAATTTCAAAACCACTTGTAATAAGGAACTTGGTCAAGCATTTATACCATGCTCTAGGAGCTTGTTTAAGACCATAAAGAGCTTTGTGAAGTTTGTAAACATGATTTGGTTTCTTAGGATTGATAAAGCCGGGAGGTTGTTTGACATAAACTTCCTCCTCTATTTCACCATTTAGAAAAGCACTTTTAATGTCCATTTGGTACAAGTTGATATTATGGTGATTAGCATAGGCAAGTAAGATGCGAATGGACTCAAGTCTAGCAACGGGAGCATATGTCTCACCATAGTCCATACCTTCGAGTTGTGTGTACCCTTGGGCGACGAGACGTGCTTTGTTGCGAACCACTTGTCCATCTTCATCTTGCTTGTTGCGAAACACCTATTTGGTACCAATGATGTTGTGGTTGTTGTCGGGCTTCTCAACTAATGTCCAAACTTGGTTTCTCTCAAAGTTGTGTAGCTCTTCATGCATAGCATTCATCCAATCCGGATCTTCCAATGCTTCTTCAACCTTCATAGGTTCAATGCTAGAGATGAATGAATAGTTTTCACAAAAGTTAGCTAAACGAGTCTTTGAGCGAGTGATTCTCCCGGTTTGTATATCATTTAAGATTTGCTCGACGGGATGATCTTTGACAATTCTTGCTCGAACTCGTGAGAGCTTTTGCTTGGGTCTTCGTTGAACATCTTCTTCATCTTGTTCTTCTTCTTGGCCTTCTTCATTGTTGACGTCGTCGTTCTCTTGTCGTGGTGGAGAAAGAGGTTGTGGATGTTCGTCTTGATGCATTTCCTTGTCTTCTTCATCTTGGTGTGTCCCACTTGTGGATGCTTCCGTGTCGATTCTTGGTTCACCTTGTCGTGAAGTAGAAGCTTCCACTTGGACGGATGAAGTACTCTCCTTCACCTCCGTTGGACGGATTTTGCCAATGGACAAGTCTTGGATTGCTTCTGAAGGGTCTTTGTCTCCTACATCAATTGGCAATTGCTCTACTTGCGAGCCATTAGATTCATCAAACTTCACATCTACCGTCTCTTCAACCTTTCGGGTGAAATTGTTGTAGACACGGTAAGTGTGAGAGTTTGAGCCATAACCAAGTAGAAAACCTTCATGAGATTTAGGAGCAAACTTTGAACAACGATGCTTATCAAGAATGTAGCACTTTGAGCCGAATACTCGAAAGTATCCAACTTGGGGTTTGTTACCGGTGAGAAGCTCGTATGCCGTCTTGCCGAGTAGCTTGTGAAGATATAAGCGATTTGTTGCATGACAAGCTGTCTCAACCGCTTCTGCCCAAAAGTGCTTCGGCGTCTTGTATTCATCAAGCATCGTTCTTGCCATTTCGATGAGCGTCCAGTTCTTCCTCTCAACAACTCCATTTTGTTGAGGTGTGTACGTAGCCGAGAACTCGTGTGAAATCCCTTCTTCGTCAAGAAAGGTGTCCACATTTGCGTTCTTGAACTCCGTTCCGTTGTCACTCCGAACCTTCTTGATCTTCACGTCAAACTGATTTTGGGCCTTCCTAGAGAAGTTTCTGAAGATCTTCTGGACCTGCGAGTTGTCATTAAGAAGGAACACCCACGTAAAACTTGAAAAATCATCAACTATAACTAGACCAAAAGAATTTCCACCGAGACTCTTGTAGGCGTTGGGACCAAAAAGATCCATATGAAGTAGCTCGGGTGGCCTTCTTGTGGTCATGATGTTCTTCACGGGATGCCTTCCTCCAACCTGTTTACCTCCTTGACAACCACTGCAAAGTCTATCCTTATCAAATATGACATCATTAACTCCAAGGATATGATTTCCTTTAATAAGCTTGTCAAGGTTTCTCATGCCAACGTGACCTAGTCGTCTATGCCACAACCAACCCTTTGAGGATTTAGCAACAAAGCAAGTTTTAGGTTGTGCCTTTTTAGAGAAATCGACAATGTAAAGATCACCTCTACGCATACCGGTAAAGACCATTTTATGATTGTCTCGATGAAATACTTGGCAATCTACCTCAGTAAATAGGACATTCAAACCGAAATCAGCAAGTCTAGATACTGAAAGTAAGTTGTAGCCGAGAGATTCAACGAGCATGACATTTTGAATGGAACTATCATGTGAGATGGCCACCTTACCAAGGCCAACCACTTTACCCTTTGAATTATCACCAAAGGTGACATATTTTCGAGGGCCGTCATTTTCAGCAAGCTCACGAAACATCTCTTCATCTCCGGTCATATGATCAGTACATCCACTATCAAGAACCCATTCCTTTCCTCCTGATTCATATCCCCGAAGATTTGCCATAAGACCAAAATGTCTCATTGCATCATCAAGATCGAAGTCACTATCATCATCATCATAGTATCCATGTTCATCATGATCTTGTGACTCATCATTTCCTAGAGAGGGTAATTCATTAGATAAATGATCATCAAAGTGGTCACTTTTATGAATTCTTATAGCTTCGAATATGATATCACTAATGATTCCAACATCTCCTTTAGCATGCTTAAGATTGGTAAGTTCAAATAGACAATTACCAAAACTAGGATCACTAGAGTTCATCTTACTCAAGGCAATAGATTTATGGAGAATTTCATCCAAAGTTTTCAAGGAATGATCGGGAAATCGTTCCTCAAGAAATTTCCATATAGTATAGGCACAATTAAGAGTAGGCAAACTAGCAATCAAATTTTTGGGCAATCCTCTAATGATGAGCTCAATAGTTCTAAGATTGCGAATCATGTCAATATCTTCAGCTTGGGTAGGATGCAAAGGATCAATATGAGGTGCACAAGGACTAGCAATATACTTGTTCAAATGATATCGATTGAAAATTACAAGCATCTCATTTTTCCACTCATGAAAATACTCTACATCAAGAATAGGCACTCTATGTCTAAGACTCCCTAAGGTAGACACATCCATCTTCCTCCAATGGTGATTAAACCAAGGCAATGGAGACCAAAGCTCTGATACCACTTGTAGGATCTAGAAGTAGATGTGTCTAGAGGGGGGTGATTAGACACTTAGTGCTAAAGTTGCAATTTTTAGGCCTTTTTGGTTTGAGTGGAGTTTTAGGCACAATTTCAACATACACAATACATATCAAGCAAGCATGCAAAGAGTGTATGAGCAGCGGATGTAAAGCATGCAACTTGCAAGAATGTAAGGGGAAGGGTTTGGAGAATTCAAACGCAATTGGAGACACGGATGTTTTTCCCGTGGTTCGGATAGGTGGTGCTATCCTACATCCACGTTGATGGAGACTTCAACCCACGAAGGGTAACGGTTGCGCGAGTCCACGGAGGGCTCCACCCACGAAGGGTAATGGTTGCGCGAGTCCACGGAGGGCTCCACCCACGAAGGGTCCACGAAGAAGCAACCACCCACGAAGGGTCCACGAAGAAGCAACCTTGTCTATCCCACCATGGCCATCGCCCACGAAGGACTTGCCTCACTAGCGGTAGATCTTAACGAAGTAGGCAATCTCCTTGCCCTTACAAACTCCTTGGTTCAACTCCACAATCTTGTCGGAGGCTCCCAAGTAACACCTAGCCAATCTAGGAGACACCACTCTCCAAGAAGTAACAAATGGTGTGTAGGTAATGAACTCCTTGCTCTTGTGCTTCAAATGATAGTCTCTCCAACACTCAACTCTCTCTCATAGGATTTGGATTTTGTGGAAAGAAGATTTGAGTGGAAAGCAACTTGGGGAAGGCTAGAGATCAAGATTCATATGGTAGGAATGGAATATCTTGGTCTCAACACATGAGTAGGTGGTTCTCTCTCAGAACATATGAGTTGGAATTGTGTATGTGTTCTGATGGCTCTCTCCACGAATGAAGAGGAGGTGGAGGGGTATATATAGCCTCCACACAAAATCCAACTGTTACACACAGTTTTCCAATCTCGGTGGGACCGAATCAACAAACTCGGTCGGACCGAAAAGGTAAACCTAGTGACCGTTAGAGATTTTCAGTGGGACTGACATGCAACTCGGTAGGACCGATATGGTTAGGGTTTGGGCATAACGTGATCTCGGTGTGACCGATTACACAAACTCGGTGAGACCGAGTTTGGTAATAAGCTAACCAGAGAGTTGGTCAGGTAAACTCGGTGGGACCGATTTGCTCTTTCGGTGAGACCGAAAAGTTACAAAAAGGAAACAAAGAGTTTACACTGCAATCTCGGTGGGACTGATTCACTCTTTCGGTGAGACCAAAAAGTTACGAAAGGGAAATAGAGAGTTTGCAATCCCATCTCGGTGAGACCGAGATCCCTATCGGTACAACCGAATTGCTAGGGTTTGGCAGTGGCTTATGACAAGTGAAACTCGGTGGCGCCGGATAGAAAGAATCGGTAGGTCCGAGTTTGGCTTTTGGGTTTAGGTCATATGTGGAAGTGGGAAAGTAGCTGAGGATTTTGGAGCATATCATTAAGCACATGAAGCAAGAGGCTCATTAAGCAACACCTCATCCCTCCTTGATAGTATTGGCTTTTCCTATGGACTCAATGTGATCTTGGATCACTAAAATGTAAAATGGAGAGTCTTGAGCTTGAAGCTTTAGCCAATCCTTTGTCCTTAGCATCTTGAAGGAGTTCCCACAACCTTTAGTCCATGCCACTCCATTGTTGAACTTATCTGAAACATGCTAGATAGAAATGTTAGTCCAACAAGAGATATGTTGTCATCAATTATCAAAACCACCTAGGGAGCACTTGTGCTTTCATAGAGCCATCACTGGCGATGAGTTCATCGTCATCTACACACATGGATCCGCGACAGTGAAAGCATGCCTTGCTCGCTTCCTATGCATGTTCAAGAGTTCAACGAATGAGTGGGTCGCTGGGCTAGATGTTGAGTACACCATAGTCCTGCAAAGAGAGAAGATTCTAAAGGAGGCAGAGAAGAAGAAGCCCGGAGTGATCCAGGTTTGCGTACATAACGTGTACTTGGTCTACCACATATGCCATGCCGACGTTGAGTGCCAGGATTTTAAGAACTTCCTCAAGGACGAAAGAGTGAAATTCGTTACTATAGACTTTAGGAACGACAGGGATGTCCTGGGTTAGATAGGCCTCGTTGTAGGCCAGCCCTTCGATCTCCAGAGGGAAAGCCTGGTGTCCTCCTCTCAGCCATCGATGCTGACCCTGGCAGCAGCCATGATTAATCCTTTGTATGCTAAACTGAAGAAACCTCACCACGAGTTTCATCATGCATGGGAGTCGAAGACATTAGATGAAGATCACATCATGTACGCATCAATGGATGCCTGCCTTTGTTTAAATATCTACAAGGGTTGGATGAAGAAGCAGAGCCCAGTGTCCGGTTCAAGCAAAGAAGCGTTGGCGAAGAGGAACAGGAAGAGGGACGAGGACGAAGTCGAGGACGTGGACTCGGACTCCGAGTAGGTGGCAGTGCCATCTCTCATGTTGGTTCTACTACAATGTCAAGCGGACTAGTTGCTTAGTTTATTTTCAAGGGTGTGTTCTGCTGAGGCCCCAGCAGAACCATGTTTATATTCTTTCTTGTTATTTGAACTCTTTAGTACGTACAGTAGTACTAGTACTATGTCTCCCTCTGTTCCTATATGTTGTGCGTATAAGTTTTTTAGAAAAATTCTGATTTATAGTGCGCATTGGCAGCCATCCTGTACTTCGGACCCAAATAGCCTTGCACAGCAGCGCACATACAGCCTCCTCGCTTGTCGCTTCTGTCGAACTGCAATAGCACATGGCCTGGGTGGGGGTATTCTTCGTCCAAGTTGCAACCTCCAGCTCACGTGTTGGTATGTGTGCCTATAACTATGCGCACTAGATATTGGAACGGAGGGAGTACTACTGTTCTTCTTGAAGTTGGTACTACTGCTCGTATCTTCGTGTTCCTACTATACTTAATACGTTCGGACTAGTAGTATAATTTGGGTCAGTCGATTTGTGAAAGAAGTTTGACAGAGTGAAGGAGGAAGACGGCAGAGAAGCTACCCCAGTATCTATATTAGGGTGGGAGGGTGCCCATGATCTATCTTATGAGAGTTGGGTGTGGAATGCAGTTCGCCAAAAAAAATGGATCGTGCCCGGGGTTAAACGGATGGCGGGGTGGGGGAGCATGGCGGTGGCAGGCGGTTAGGCGTGTGGCGGGCTAAGAAGATGAACCGTGCATCAATTTCGGAGGTTGAAGAAGCCCTTCTAGCCATCCATGTTGCATCAAATGGCTCACAAGAGTCGACTGACCCAAATTGCTCCTTTAGATTGCAGGATCCATGTGGCATTCAAGGTCTCGAAGGTAGATTCCGCGTCCGCACCCGGTATGCGGGCTTGACGCGCGCGCGACCGGCTTCCGCCGCGACAGCCACCATGCGTGCCTCCTCCGCACGGGCGGAGACGACAATGACACGCTAGTTCCTCCTCGCCGGCGTGCTGGAGCACGCGCTCGTCCTCCTTTTCGTACGCTGCGTGCATAGACGCGGCTCCACCAGCTGCTCGCGTGCTTGGCAGCGCGGCGGCATCGCGAGGAGGGACTGCAGACAACGTGAGCGGGCGAGCCTTCGGCTTCATGGCACAGGGATGGCGGCGACACGTCGGTGATGGGCGAGAAATTGTTCACCGGAGCAGGCGGGCGCCGGCATGCGCAACGGCGGCGGCATATTGATGAGTGCGCGTATGGGAGCTTAGTTTAGTTTTATATAGGGTTGGTCAAACTTCAAAGAAAACCGTACTAGTACATGTAAACATTAGACTTAGGCAGCGCTTTTATTAGTTACCACAGCCATGATACAGAATCCTGTGCAAGCGCGTGAACTGCGGCCGCGCGGTCGATCAAATGGTGCGTAATCATATCGCGCTCGAAGGACATCCACCGAACCTTTTGTGTGTGTGAAAACAATCCCTGAATATTACTCAACTTTTTTTCCTGGAAAAGTTCTTGACGCTACAATATTTCCATATATTTGAATTTAGCTCCAGTTCCTGTTTATTTGGATTTGGACGTTTTAGGTGCGCCCTAGTTTTTTTAATAGTGATTTTGTGTGTGTGATTGAGAGAGAACGTGTGTATGTGTCCATATGTGTGTTGTGGCGGAAGGGCAATGTGGAGACGGTGTGCGTGTGATAGAGACATAGAGAGATGTGAATGTGCAAATGATCATGCATGAGTGAGACATAGAGAGAGCCGATACGTTGTGTATACATGAGAGAACAGTCTTCTATTTTACTTGTGTGTGTGTGTGAGAGAGAGAGAGGAGCATCCGTAACACAACAACCTTCTCTCTTGATTCGTCCGTCCCTCGCACGATCGCATGTAACACATGCATCAACGTGCACATTTTGACACCCTCACCCGGCCCCTGCCCACCTCAAGGCCCGCACATCGCTCTCTATCTCGCATGCACAATCTCTTCGTGAATACCTTGTTTAGCATGTAGCTTTCCGTCACATTCACACACATTTCTCTCCTTAGGTTTGTTTTCTCTCAATATCTAACACACACACACACACAACACACACAACACATACACACCCCCTCCCCCGAACGCATAATTCATCACCATCCAAGGTTATATGGCGACCACTCTCCCTTGTGCTTCTCTGCATCCCAGCATGCACAACACCTCAATCTTCAAAGAGGGCATCAAGGAGATCGAAGACGGCGACCACACTGCACTAGAGAATGCGGGGCCATTTGGAAGCAGGATGATGTGACGACGGCTGACTGACTCCTCACCCCACCCTCTCTCTCGCACAAAATTACCAATCACTCTCTCCCCCGCACAAATTTATGAATCCCTCAACCCATGAGATCCTTCCCCTCTCGTCCATGTTTTTCCAGCTCTCTCATCAAACCTGTTGTCTCTTCTCCTTCCCCATGTACAGAATCCGGATGCACACGCATCTCACGTAGATTACATGTCTCCATCTTTCTCACAGACCTAACTTCTTCCTCTCTCTCTTTCTCTCTCTATCTCTCTCTCTCTGTTTTCGTTAGGTTTGTCTCCTACTCTCTCGTCCACATACATACAATCTTTCCCGCCCTATCTGCTCCATCTTTGCAAGCTCTCTCTGCACGCTTTATTCACACATTGGGATATATATGTTCAAAATGTTGCTTTTATAATGGCTGATGTAGAGTTATTGTTGGTTTTGTTGCATCCTACAAAGTAATAACTATGAAGTGCATTTTGATTGTCATTTGACTGGGATTATGTGAGTTTGAGCATGTTGTGAAGTACTATAGACCTCGTATACATATTGGAATTCGACAATGATTGTAACTATTGAATTGTATAGACCATTACATTCGAAGTCAGTAGCGTAATATATTTATTTCACAATTTCGACAAATGATTAATTCACTACATACTAAGAAAACAAATGTGTACACCCTCCGTTTTTATTTAAGTCCGCGTATTAGCATTGGTCAAAGTGAAGTTTTGTAAACTCAAAAAGTTTATAACAAAAAATATTAACATATACAATAACAAATAAATACTATTAGATTCATTATTGAATGTACTTTCACATCATACATATCTGTTATGGTAAATGTTTATATATTTCTATAAACTTGGTCAAACTTTAGGAAGTTTAACTTCGGTCAAACCTAATATGCAGAGTTTACTAATACTACTCGCTAGTGGCTTAGCCGAATCACCCAACACGCCACACGGGGAGTTCAGTGTCACAAAATTTTGAGGTCGGCGGGAAAATCTCCCACAACCCTGATTCGACCAGTGGCAAGTTACCATCATAGCCTTCGGAAAAGGCCTACGGATGACGGTTTGTAGTGGGCTGTTTTCGTAACTTCAGGTTCACCCTACCCAGCCAACCCCACCCCGGCACCCATAGTAGTACACCTGAATACTCCCCATTTTCTATCCCCGCCGCAAAATGGACTTCTCCACGGCACCGTAACCTTTGTGCTCCTCCCCTTCTACATCGGTGCACTCGTCCACCGCAGCGCATCTGCCTCATCGGCGACCTCGTACGCTGCACTAGAGCCGGTCCACCGTCGTCGTCGTACACGGAGCCTCTTCCCCGGCACCGTCTTCCACGGTCTCGGATCTGCTTCCCGGAAGCCAACGCCAAGCGCAGAAGCACCACCGTCGTGGACAATGAACTGACTCCCGTTGCCGACCATGACTCACAGAGGCCGCCGCGACCATCGTTCTCCTCCTCGGTTGGTAATGTGCGTATTGAATCACTTAGCAGTACATGTGCAGTTCCAATTTTGTTCATACCTACCCTTCAAATTTCCTGGGTGCTATTGTTCCCGTAAAAGTAATTGGTTATAGCCTCCATTGTCCAATAGAATATCAGCTTGTAATTGTGTGTCGCTCCTGTATCGCGCTGTGCTTGGGTAGGTTTTTCATCTGCAACCAGTAGTGTGGCAAATGATGGAAAGTTTTTTAGAACTAGCAACATGCCCATGCGTTGCACGCATCAAGATGCATTTGTATCAGTAGTTTATCTTGTGGGAGAAAAGGATGAATGAGGGAAGGCCTTATTTGCAAATCTGGAGAGGGGTGTGGGTATCTTTTTGCAAAATTGCCATTGTTTCCTTCCTATCCTTTAGATATAAATCGGACGGCCTATATTGCAGGATGGTAGGCACACCATCATCACCAACTTCATTTTTTATAAGAGTAGAGAAAAGAAAAGAAAAAAGTAGAGAAAAAAAGTAGAGAGTAGAGAAGTAGAGATAAATATTAAATATAAAGTAAATATAACAGGAGAGAAGACAGTAGAGAAGACAGTAGAGATAGTAGAGAAGTCGGGAAAGGATTGCGCGCAGGGGGGGAAGTGGTCGGGCGTGCGCTAGTTTTGGCGCGCAGCGTCCGACGCGCTTTATAAAATCCAACGCCCTCCCACTCCTCTGTGCCTTGCCACCGCTCTCTTCCTGCTCTATGCCTCGCCACCGCTCTCTCCCCGCTCTTTCTCGCCTCGCCGCCGCCGCGCCACCATGCAGCCGCGTCACCGTGAAACTTGGGGATACCGCGGCATCCGCGGGATGCGCATCGGCCTCGGCAATTTCGACACCGCCAACGTGCCGACGCGGGAGCGGGCACAGGAGCTTGTGCCTCTGCCGCGGCTTATCACCGATGAGGATCGTCGCAACAACCGGAGGCAGGAGCACCGTCTCGGCATCGCCGAGATGGACGAGGAAGCCATGGCGCTGTGGTGCCAATGCTTCCCGAAGGACATCATCAACGAGCGCAAGTTATACGCGCAAAGGAGGGCAGAGAGGGATAAGAGGAGGGCAGAGCGAGCCGCCTATCGCGAGGACAAGCATAGGCGAAAAGCGAACGCTCAATTCAACATGAGGCTAGGAGCAGCGTCGCCCTGGGAATCCGACGACGATCGGAATCTTCATGCCTACAGTCAAACATCGGAGGTGGACATCACCGAGGAGGAGTCGGACGACGAGGAGTAGTTGAATAATCTATTCTTTTATCTATCTATGCTGAGAACTATCCTCTACTCTCTAGTCTCTACTCTCTATCTCTACTTCTCGATCTCAGCACTGTAAATGCTTTTATAAAGCGCCACGCATTGCGATTCTGTTGGAGATGCTCTAACATGGCAGACGAGTGTTTTAATGTTGCCCACAAGATGCGCGAGTATTACTAGTAGTATATTTTTCTTGCATGTTGAGATTTTAAAACCACGAGTGCGAACATGCAGAGGAGCAATGAAGACCAAACATGGGATAATGGGGACATCTTCAAGGAGCGTGGCAAGTTAAAGAGGAGCTGCACCGAACCTGTAAAACAAGCTTTGGTATATAACACCCTTTCAATTACTTTCGTTTAGCCTCGTGTTCTTCGATGTGTATATGTTGTAGTTTCTGTTTCTCTTAAGCCTCGTGTTCTTAAATGTGTAATAAGAAGAGTCTTAATCATCCTAATGCTTTCATTTTTAGCTTGATGTAGGAAGTGGGTGTTCTCACCTTGTAGTTTGTTTTTATAATTTTTTTCCTTTTGAATTCACTTCTCCCAGTTCTATTTATCTGGCCTCTACTAAATGGATCTGGGTTGCTAGTATCGATCTAAAAAAGAAGTAACTTAATGTCAGGATGCAGTTCCTGCAAGGAGGGAAGTATGGTCAACCTCGAGATCATGTTTCCAAAATGAGGCTGGATTACACACAAGGTGCCAGTTCCCTAATGATGTTGGATTAGACACAAGGTGCTAATTCCCAGATGATGTTGGATTACACACAAGCCAGGTGGAGTCGTCAGCTGTTCGTGTCCTCGTGGCTCTAGTAAAGGCTGAAAGAAAGCGTGCAACAACCCTTGAGAATGTAGCTGAGTTCCTGAAGAAGCGAAAAGAGCAATCAGATGCTCTCTTCACCCATGCCAAAGAAGAGATGGAAGAAGCCAGAATTAAGCTAGCAGAGGTAGAGCAGGCTAGGCGTCTCCTGCTAGCTAAAACTGTTGTCAATACAAAATTTCCTTCATAGTAGCTAGGTTCAAATATTTATCCAGTCAGCATGCCTGTTGTGATGTCCGTGCATCTATTGATGTGGCACAAAATAATTTTTTTTTCGGGTCATGTAATAACAGCAATTACTTTCCAAACAATAACAGACGAAGCATTGGACATGGTATAGTTCACGCGCAAGCCCGACATTCCAAGTTCAACTTCCACATCAAACTCATGTTCACAGATATCTGCACATTCATACATAATGTCCACAACCATGATTCACTTCAAAGCCAAAAAAATTGAGGAGAGTTATGAATAAAGAAAACCTCTAGTTCCTGCTACCAGTGCGAGCACAACAAGTCAAGACCATGCGTAATTCATAATATTTTGGTCATTTTTGTGTTCTAAAATGTTGGCCGGCTTGTGGAAGGACGTGTTGCCAGAACATGTGCGGATTCAATGAAGGTAGACGGGGCAGTGTGAAGCCGGTTGCATGCGGCGAGGAGGCGTGTTCAGCCGGTCCTGCAGCGAGTGGGGCCCTCTTGGCCGGCACGCCGGTTCAATGCCTGCGCTATGAGAGGTCGCGTCTGTGTCAGAGCAATCACTCCCTCCAGTCCTTTTTTGTTTGGGTATAAAATCTCGTTTTCCATTCACATTTTACAAGTAAAATTCGTGGACAAACTTTGACCCAAAATACGATGGGGACTAGTAAACCAGAACGGAGGTAGTAGTTTTTTTAATCAAAGAAGGGTTTCCCCCTTCCGATTTTTATTACTGAAAACCAACATCTAAATCTAAACCATAGTATTTGCCCTAGAACTACTAGTTTCAACATCTCGTAACATAAACCCATACAACCATACGCCAAGGTGGTACGTAGTACTATGAATTCCATTTTTGCTCCATACCAATCGATCTAAAAACTACTTAGTACTTATAACGCGCCATTGAAAATCGGAACTCTTAACCCCGCTAAAAAAATGATATTTTAAACATGGCTACTCGATCTGTAGCAACTAGCGAGGCACCGCCTCCACGTCATTCACCTGTGGTCCCGACCATCTACTCCTACGGATCAAATTATCGCGCGAGCTGACTATTCCTACAAAGGTGCGCTCCACGACGTACCTGGTATCCGCGAATGCAGCAAAAGTGCACCTAGGGTTTTAGGGTTTATTTGTTAACATTGCCTTTATGTAACACTCATGTGTGCGAGATAGCGAGAGACCGACTACGTGCGTGCGCCTCTTCTCTTCGTATATGTACTCCACCATTTGTCTGGTGTCTAAAAAATTATAATAACTACTAGCAATGTGCCAATGCGTTGCCACACGATCAGAGTAGATTAATACATATTCATCGATTTGATAGAAAAAAGTCTAGTTTTGAAATACGTATATCACTAAAAATATGTTATGTTTCACTCAAAATATATTCCTTTGGAGGTTTTGATGAGATAAGGGAGGAATGTTGTTGGTTTCAAGATTCAAGAAGTGGTATATGTCTAATTTCTACTCTTACTAGCAAGATGCCCGTGCCTTGCACGGAACATCAAGATCTCGTTGGAGAAAAGGATGAAGGAGGTAAGGCCTTATCTACAAATGTGGAGAGGAATGCGGGTAAATTGCCATAGTTTCCTTCCTATCCGTCAGATATAAATCGGATGGCCTGTATTGCAGGATGGCAGGCCCACCATCATCACCAACTCTATTTTTTTATCCCTACTCTTAGAAAAAGCGTAGTCGGTGACGATCGTGTGCCTGCTATCCTGCAATATAGGCCGTCCGATTTATATCTGATGGATAGGAAGGAAACTATGGCAATTTTGCAAAAAGATACCCACACCCCTCTTCACACTTGCAAATAAGGCCTTCCCTTGTTCATCCTTTTCTCCCACAAGATAAACTACTCATAGAAATGCATCTTGATGTTTCGTACAACGCGTGGGCATCTTGCTAGTTGTTGCAAAAAGCCCATGTGTGTGTGAGAGAGAGGGAGAGGAGAGGAGGACGGAGTGCATGTGTGAAAAAGACACAAAGAGTGTGTGTGCGAGAGGTATCAGCTTAAAATGAGGCAATAGTGTGTGTGTGTGTGTGCATGATCGAGAGGGCGTTTCTCAAGAAGGGAAGAAAAATCTACATAGATACAAGGAGCAGGAGAGAGACATGTATGTGATAGTGGAAGCACAAGTGTGCGGGTGTATAAACCTATCTAGAGGCTAGTCGATAAATGTTTGTGAGAGAAATACGAGTCGGGGTGCGAAAGCAAGAGTTTTTTGTGTGTGTGAAAGAGATGGTAGTCGGGAAGGGGAGTGGAAGCAGGAGTTGTGTGTGAGAGAGAGGGGGGGTTGTATGATCGGTAAACAAATGAATAATGTCAGTCTGGGATGGAGACGAAAAGGAGACCGCAACAAATGTTTTGTCTACAGGAGAGAGAGAGAGTAATTTTACTGCTATGATTCATATCTAGAGACATATCGGTGTGTGAGAGAATCCCATAGAGAGAAAGAAAAAGTGAAAGACAAGTGGAGACTATGTGTGTGGCGGTGAAAAAGAAAGCTTAGGTACCTAGTGATACAAGAGAACGGTAGAGACCTGAGAGATAATGAAAACTGTGTAATGTATAATGATAGGGAGAGTGTGACACTTCTCAAGGGAGACGTCGAGAGACCATGTTTGCGAGGATAGGAGAAACATGAAGTGAGCGTGCGGGTGAGCTGGAGAAAAGAGAGTGATAGCTACATGAACGAGCATGCATGCGAGAGAGATGGGCGTGAAAGGAGTGAACATAAAAGGGATTCAAATATTTGAATTCGAGATGATGATACATGTAATCCATACTCGAACCAAAATTGATCTATCAAACATGCATACTCATATGAATTCACGCGCATCTATGTTATTTAATATGTAGATATTACTGATCCATACATTTTAGTAGAAAATAATTTGGTTTAATTTTTTGAATTCAACCTTATGATTTTGAGATCATTGTATTTGTAAATCATATTATACATATAAAGGAGCAGAATTCTTTGTTGTGCTTTTGAATGTATATATAAAAAATGATGTATATAGAATTTTCTTCCAATCGAAAATGGATCCCGCCCGAAAAAAATAGAATACAAACGGGATTCGAATTGAGTTGGCACAGCAAACGTGCACTTTGCAAAATTTGAATGAAGCGGGGAAAGTTGCAGTAACCGCCCAAAACCAAAATCTGCGAGATGGAAATTACTACTGCCTATCCCTGCCACACAAAGCCTATCTACTCGATTTCTATAGGTTTCGATAAGGGTAGGTTTGTAATTTCACTCAAACATGACATAACCGCCTCTCACCCGGATTCATACATGGTGGGTGCCAAAACACAGTGTGTCCTCGGCCGAAATCGACTCCCTCCCCGATTCATACACGGTGGGCGCCAAAAACAAACTCTCATCGGCAAATATTCGGTGCATGCGAGATTACCGTCCTATCCCCAACCGACTAATATTGTTGTGATGTAGGAAATTTGAAACACGGGCTAAGTTTGTAAATTTCCTCGCATTTGAGACAAGCGTGCCCTGAAGACATGGTTCCCCCTTCCTCTCCACCTACATTTCCCCATTTGTACTCCATGGGTGCCAAAACACCCTCTCCACCCCAGCCTCCTCCGTCCGCCACCCCATCCACCGCCGTCCTCCTCCACCATGTCGGAGCTGATACCCCGACGCCGCCGTCCATTACAAGAGATCGACCTCTCTCATCCACGGCTTCAGACTGGGATCCTTGCATCCCATCCTCTCGCTTCATCCCCGTCGTCTTCCACCTTGCCGGCGCCGCTCCTACGACTGTCTCATCCACCGCGCCCTGCTGCCGCCATCTACCCTCCTAGATCTACTTCCACGCCGCTGACAGCCATCGCTACTGCAGCACCGTAAAATTCTCAACAGATGCATACACAGCGCCGCACCAGAGGCGGTACTCTTTCGTATCTTCTGAACTTATTTATCGCAGCAAGAAAATAGATCGCCACTGCTTTACTCTGATTTCTTGTCCATCACTTACATGCTAGTTGAAAGCAAACACGGGTTGCGAATTTGCCTTTGTCCGGTTTGCACCTTCAGATCCTCCATGGCACGCTCAACGATATACTCCCAATGCTTATGGTTTTCCCCTTTTATATTCCACACTAGTTAAATCACAGTAGACTAAATTTCAAATTTGGGTCGGTCGATTTTTCAGAGCTCACCGGAGTTCGCCGGTGCAAACGAAGGGGCTCGGGTGGGGACGATGGTTGTAGGGGGCGGTGGTGGGGCCTCACCGAACGAAGAAAACTCAACGCGGGTGGGGGCGGGGGTGGGGGTGGGGGTGGTGGAGGAACACAGACAGTGGGGGGCGGTGGTCCGGCCGGCGGCCCGTGCGGTGTTCTGTATGGGAAGAATCAGAGACGAGTAATAAGAAGGGTTAGGAGACATAGAATCTTCATCCAACTGCCTGAATGGTCGACTGACCCAAATGACAAAAGTCACGCGACTTGCATGCAGACATGCCTTTATATTAAGTACCATCATCGTACCTGCTTAGCACTTCTCCTGAATCCATCAAGCTAAACAAAATGCCACTCATAATTCCAAACTTATTGCTCAAGTATGAATCTGATATGATGCTGATATTACTAAAATAGATAACATTTAATTGGTCGGCTAATGTTCCTACTTTACTTTCTAAAAAGCGTGTGCATTACATATAGATAGACAACAGGGAGTTGCTTTCTTAATGCGCTCTGGTTCAATATGTGTGGGCACTGAACAACAAACATTTTATTATCCAAAATCTGCTTGCTCTTCTTTAGCATGTTCCTCTTCTGTTCTTCTTTAATAAGTACTCTATCCGTTCCTAAATACAAGCCTTTGTATAGGTTCCACCATGGACTACATATGGAGCAAAATGAGTGAATCTACACTCTAAAATGTATTTGGATACATATGTATGTGATCCATAGTGGAAATCTCTACCAAGACATATATTTTGGAACGGAGGGAGTATGATAGTAGTACAGTATGTTCCTTGTAGTGAAGATGAGCAGGGACATTTGCATTGTAGAGGTCTATACGGCCGGTTGTGATGGACACTTTGAACTCTTCGGGCCTCTTTGATTCATAGGATTTTGTAAACATGTGAATAGGATTTGTAGTGGCCTGCCCACTTGAATCTTATAAGAATAGTAAGGAAATGCGGGGGGCTGTGTCGCCTCTGAGAGTTACACTGATATTAACAGTACCGCACCTTCATTTGAAGAGAGTTGGTATCTGAAGCCTTTCTAGCCGTATCGGCAATACTAGCACATATATTCTAGCAAGTTCCACTTTGCTGATTTTACTCTAATGCTTACGGTTTTCCCGTTATATGTACACTATGATCTGTGTAGCTGCTTTGTGTCGCACTAGCAGCAGTCCACTCTTGAAGCTAAACACTGCAATGACTTACAAAATTGGCACCAAGGCATTGAGTGCCATTCTGAATGCAATGAAACTCATACGCTCCCCAC
Organism: Triticum urartu; assembly: GCF_003073215.2. Taxonomy (NCBI): domain Eukaryota; kingdom Viridiplantae; phylum Streptophyta; class Magnoliopsida; order Poales; family Poaceae; genus Triticum; species Triticum urartu. The sequence continues at coordinate 437,652,687 of NC_053025.1, read as the reverse complement.
CTGTTGATTCTTGTTTAGAATATGATCCTAATGACTATTCTAACCTCGAGGAGTCAAAGGCAGATGGCCTGTCCTGTTCACCCATCAAGGTGCCTGTTCTAATTTGGCAAGGTTTTATTGATTGCGCATATCTTGCATTTCTTCTACTTTGTTGCACCGCCATCTGCTTAGTTTACTCATCATATATGTCAAGATGCCATGCCCATCCATTATCAATACATATTCTATCTGTCATCATACCATGTTTTTCCACTCAAATGTTGTTCTTGTGCATCAGACATCAAAAAGGAAGATGGTGATTGCTGAACCTGAAGGAGCACCAGCAAAGTCCTTGGAAAACATGGTTGTGACGGAGAAATCACACAGCACCCCACTTATATCGGCTGTACAACCTGTGACACAAAATGTAGGACCGACTCCAGCAGACTGTACCCATACTTCACTAGCCACACCACTAGCCCCACCACACAGGACCTGCACTCCAGCAAAAGGTATGCCGATTTCAGTTGCCATAGCACCAGCCGTACCACAGAAAAATCCCATTCCAGCAAAAAGTACAGCAAGTCCACCGGCCGAAGACCTATCCCAACTGCAGAGACAGCCAAATCCTGCAGATTGGAACCCCATTCCAGTTATTCCCAGTTTAAAAGACAATGCTTTCAATGTTGTTAGGGACTACATGCATATATTCCCATCATGGAAGATTATAGTGAAGACAAACACCATTTTCACATCTTCCTATCCCACTTACGTGTAAGTGCTATTATTCATGGTGATTATTTTCCTGTTTTCTGCTGATTGAACACGTCAATGATTTACATTACATTGTTGTAAGTAGGCGAGGGTCAATCTGGATAATCATGACGAGCAAAGCTTGCTTGCGCTTTTCAAGGAAGCATTGCAGCAGTATCGGTGTTACCTGAGGAAATTACACTTTGATGGCAAGTCTATAAATGAATTTCTGGTGAAGTCTCCTATGCTAAATTTAGAAGACATTGAATGGAAAAACCTTGTTATGCACTGGTCTCGTTCCAAGGATGAGGTATTGTCTATGATATTGCATGACAATTTGAACTTCTACTTTTCCGCATGTGCCTTACGGATCTTTTTTGCAGCAAATCTGCTCGAAAAGGAATTCCGGTTTGAAAAGAACGACGGGATATCGCAAATATGCTGCCCGCTGCTTTGCTCTTGTTAGTACATGTTGTCCTGTATCACTGTACTTGCATACATACCTGGTTCATTATGTGATAGGAGTATGCATGATATCTTGCTTATCAATTATTTGCCCCAAATTATCTAATCTGTATGAATGGTTACATTAGTGTAGAATATATCCAATGCCAATAAATTTTTTTAGCTCTGCATTGTTCTTGTAAAGTACCTGCTGCCCTTTATTAGTGTACTTATATTGACAGGTAGTTGTTCATGTACCATCACTCTGCAGCTTATTTTTCTTTGCCCTCCATTTTCTACACATAAGATCTATATCTACTCTTACCATAAGGTTGGACAACACCGATGGTACTAAAGAAGTTTAGCTCTGCATTGCTCTTGGCTGTACCTTTTTCCTGTATCGCTGTAGTTACATTTATAGCTACTTGGTTATGTAGCATCACTCTTCATCTTATCTTAAATATTCTCCATTTTTTCTTATATTGTCACATCTATATTTGCTCTTAACAAAATGTAGAATAAAGGCAATGGTTATGAAGAAGATTCGGTGGTAAACTTCTTGAATCGCCCCCCATCAGCATGGACAAGGGATTTATAGAGCCTGCCTTCACCAATAATGTAAGTTTGTCCTTCTCAAGCCTTCAAATTTTGTTGTGTATATTTGGTTAGGCATGACTGCAACAGCTGTTTATTTTTGGTGTTTGCATGAAATTGCATGTTTAAAGTTTATTATGTACTTCATAAACAAAAGTTTGTCCTTCTCAATTTAAGTTTTCAGTTGTACAACCAAGTTCCTTCTTCATACCATGTAAATTAAACTATACAAAGCAAGTGATCTTATTTTGCCAATTTGAAATGGGATAAATTGGCAGTGCACTAACCATTGATACTTATGAGTTCTTGATCTGTAATCCAATGGTGTCGTGAAGCTGCCAACTCCTTCATAATGTCATTTCCTGCCATGTCTTGACCTGAACAATACCATATTGTGTCAATGCTATTTTAAACTGTCTCACTTTATTCGTTAGTAAGAAATGTGATGAATTGTCAGCACTGATACTTATATGTGCAAAACCTGTCATCTGTCTGCTTGTTTATCTTTCAGAGTGAGGAGGATATAAGTGTCAAACAAGTGCTGTCTCATCAGCTTGCTCAGCTGCTTGCGTTGCAGCTCCTGAGTAGGGCTAACCTTTCTTGATCTCTATTGAAGTGCTGTCAGTTTTGTATATTATTTTGTCGGCGTGTTTAATTGCACTGGTGGCGATCTTTGATGCCCGGTGTATGTAATTTGTTGTCTGCTTGTACTTTATTATCATAGTGGCGAACTTTGATGCCCAGTGGATGTAATATGCCGTAATTTCTTTATTGTATAGTCTAGGTTTTTTTCTTATTCACGATGCTATAGTTATTTTATTGTATATATATCCTGTCTTCGCAGTAAACCGGCCAAACGGTAAAATTACGGTACATAATCGGGCCGTCATGCAAATCACTATGTATGATCCGCATCATGGGCCCCGTCATCTTGGTCCATTAATAGGCCTAAATGTAAACTGACCCACTAGTAGATTCGGGCCTTTAATAGGCTGAGTAAACCGCCGGCCCTATTTTCCCAAGAAAACTCAATGGGCTTTTAGGAGGCTGAAAAGTAGGTTGGGCCTGGAAAGTGCCGAACAGCTCACGGGCCGGTAGCAGGCCGAAATAGACCCTGGCCCATGACTGTGCCAATCAAATCATGGGATTATAACAGGCCAAAATTGTCTTGGTCCTTGTTTGGCCCAATCAGATTATCGTCTATGAGCAGGCCAGATGCAAAAGGGGCCGTAGTTAGGCCCAACTATATGACGGGCTTTTAACAGGCCAAAATATATATAGGGCCGAAATGTTAAACGGGCCTTTAACAGGCCGAAACTAATATCAGGCCAAATTACTAAATGGGCCTTTATCAAGTGGGCCCAAAAGCATAGCGTCTAGTTAACGGGCCGAATCGGATATGGGCCATAATTTAGCCCAAAGCCTCTCAATGGGCCGGACCTGATCTGGGCCGTAATTTGGCCCAGAACATGGTAGGCTTTTAACGGGCTGGATCTCATATGGGCCTTTATTAGGCCTGGAACATCGCAGACTGTTAATGGACCGGATCAAATATGGGCCGGCATTTGGCCCAAAACATGGCAGCCTGTTAATGGGCCGGCCTACTAGTGTCATCAAAATCTTTTGGGCCTTCAGCTGGGCCGGCCCATTATGGTCGGCGAAATCTCGTGGGCCTTTAGCTTGGCCGGCCCATTATGGTCCGTAAAATCTTGTGGGCCTTTAGCTGGGCCGGCCCATTATGGTCCGCAAAATCTCGCGGGCCTTTAGCTGGGCCGGCCCATTATGGCCCACAAAATCTTGTGGGCCTTTAGCTGGGCCAACCCATTATGGTCCGCAAAATCTCGTGGGCCTTTTGTTGGGCCGGCCCATTATGGACCGCAAAATCTTGTGGGCCTTTAGTTGGGCCGGCCCATTTAAACTTTATGGGCCACTTTTGGGCCGGTCCACGTGTCAACATTTCATAAGCGCATCTCGCCCATTGGATGAGTGACACCTGTGCCAACGGGGAGCTGACACGTGTTTCCTCCAGCCAATGATGATTTTACACATGGAAAAGCGCCATTGGTGCGGGCTATTAACGGGTTATCGGATCCAAAACCGAACCAGATAGCTTAACGGCGTTCCGTTACGGTGGATGCCACCTGTCGGTCACCCTTGACGAAAGCACTTCTGTGACGCGCGATTTTTCGTCATGGAAGTGGGCACTTCCATGATGATAATTCTGGTAATGTCATGGAACACTTCTACGATAGCACATGTATGACTATCTTGATTCTCTCATAAAATTGTCATGGATGTACATGCATGACATAAAACATGACCTACTGTGACAAACATGTATCATCATGGAAGTGTATTTTTTTGTAGTGAAGGTACATCTTCCCATGGCAAGAAAAATCAATCTAGTTGGCCAAACCAAACCAAAATTTGGGAGAAGAAATACGGGGCTATAATAATCATGCATGTAAGAGTTGAGCAAAGACTCAAATAATATTCATGGATAGAACTGATCATAAACTCACAATTCATCGGATCCCAACAAACACACCGCAAAAAAGAGTTACATCAAATAGATCTTCAAGAAATCGAGGAGAACATTGTATTGAAGATAAAAAAGAGAGAAGAAGCCATCTAGCTACTAGCTATGGACCTGTAGGTCCATGGTAAACTACTCACGCATCATCGAAGGGGCAACAAGGATGATGAACAACCCCTTCATGATCGTTGCCCCCTCCGGCAAAGCGCTGGAAAGGCCTCTAGATTGGATCTCGTGGTTCTGGAACTTGCGGCGGCGAAAACTGTATTTCCTCGACTACCATAGGGTTTTCGAGATTTTCAAGTATTTATAGAGGCGGGGGTAGGTCAAAAGGGTGTCTGTGGGCTCCACTACCCACTAGGGCGCGCCCGGGACCCCTGGAGCGCCCTGGTGCGTAGTGGGCCCCACAGGTCTCCTCCCGTGTGCTCCTTTGGCTCCCTGGGTGTCCTCTAGGCAGAAAAAATTCTCCAAAATGTTTCGTGGCATTTGGACTTCGTTTGGTATTCATACTCTGCAAAGTAGAAAACAAGCAAAAACAACAACTGGTACTGGGTACTATGTCAATAGGTCAGTCCCAAAAAATGATATAAATTTGCTAGTAAATGTATATAAAACATCCAAGATTGATAATATAAAAGCATGCAACAATCCAAAAAACATAGATACGTTGAAGACGTATCAAGGACTTAGTGGCGTGCATGGCAATGGCGATCGTGCCCACATGGTCATCATCACCATCATCTTCATCTGCGGACATGTATTCTTCATGGGCAAGTTAGAGCCTTGTCATCTTTCCTCTTTGTGAACTTGGTGAAATTCTTTTTCTTGAGCATAAGCTTCTCGGACATGTCTTCACGTCTCTCAGACGGACAATCATGCACAAAGTGTCTTGGGCTATCAAAATTGTAGCATTTTCTTCATTTGAACAATCTTCCTTGAAGATTGTTCCCGTTGTTTGCCATGGTCCTGGAGTACTTTTTCACTACGAGAGCCAAGTCTTCCGCAAAGTCATTTGTCGGGCATGAAGTGTCAACATCTTACTCACAAGTCTCTTCAACCACTTCTTCGTCCCTTGAAGGTTGACTAACAAGTTTCTTGGCCTTCAAAGCAAGATTGGAGTTCTTGGTTGCTTGAGCAATTGCAAAGGTCTTCTAGGACTTGGTCTCCAAAAAACATGAGTTGAGAAGGTGGAGACAACTTGAGCCACGGTTAACTTGTGATAATTAAAGCATTGGTGAATCATCATGACCATGGTATGTTTCGTGAACCATAGCATCTAGGAACTTGTCCTTAATGAAATCATCATTTTACCAAGTGCACCCAAAGGTTCTTAAGTTGAGCACATGAGACTTCAACCTTTGGTACACCTCTTTCGCGGACTCACCCCCATTTCTCACAAATAGATTGACTTCTTGCTTGAGAAAAGTTAGCCATACAAGATTCATCATTTAACTCCACATGAGGTATGAAAGTAAGGGCCTTGATGCTTGTAGCTTGAAGCTGAGCACAAGACTCGGTGCGGGCAATGAGGCCACCTTCGACAACCTTAGAACTAGTCACAAGGAACTCATGTTCCTCACCAAGTCTCGTGTGATCAACTAGAAGCTTTTCAACCCTAACATTAAGGGCATCCTTGTTCTCAAGAGCAAGTTACAAAGCATCATTGGTTTTTAACAAAGCCAATTTGATGAGCCGACAAGTCTTCCTCAACTGATGCTCTCATGACACTCTCTTCATGTAGTTTGTGCTCGAGGAGTTTGACTCTCTCTTTTTCCTCTATGAGGAGGTTTTCAACATTCTCAATAAAATCATTGTGTTCGGCGAGTGACTTAAGGAGATCACCAAATTGAGCACGAGCTTCACCATGAAGAGTTTCCATGAAAGCCATCAAGGATTCATCATCATTCTCCACGCCCTCTTCACACTCATCGTCCACTATCTCACATGAGACATTGGGAGTGTAGATGGCGGGTTTTGAGATTTGGACTTTGTTTTTACCTCTTTGGCCATAAGGCAGCGATGATTGAAAGGCATGTCCTCGTTTGGAGAGTCTAAGAGGCCAGTGGTGGAGGAGGTGTGATTGCTTGTGATCTATGTTGGTATTTACCCGAAGAGGAGAGGATTATGCGGCACAACAAACGTAAGTATCTCCCTCAGCTATGATACCAAGGTTATCAATCCAGTAGGAGAACAAAGCAACACTACGTAAACAGCACCTGCACACAAACAACAAATACTTGCAACCCAATGCATAACGGGGGTGTCAATCCCTCCACGGTATTGAGATAGATTATATTGTATAGGTTTTGGTAAATAGATCTAGCAGAAACACAAAATAAAATAAAGAAGGAAAAATCACAGCAAGGTATTTTTGGTTTAATATGATAGGAAAATAGACCCGGGGGCCGTAGTTTTCGCTAGAGGTTTCTCTCAAGAAAATAGCATACGGTGGGTAAAAAAATTACTGTTGGGCAATTGACAGAAAAGTAAATAATTATGACGATATCCAAGGCAATGATCATGTATATAGGCATCACGTCCAAGATTAGTGTACCGAACCCTGCCTGGATCTACTACTATTACTCCACACATCGACCGCTAACTAGCATGCATCTAGTGTATTAAGTTCTTGGAAAACGTAGTAATGCAATAAGAACAATGACATGATGTAGAAAAGATAAACCCACGTATGAATAAACCATGTCTCGTTACCCTTAATAGCAACGATACATGCGTGTTATGTCTCTTTCTATCACTGAGATTGAGCACTGCAAGATCAAACCCATCACAAAGCACCTCTTCGCATGGCAAGAAAAATCAATCTAGTTGGCCAAACCAAACCAAAATTTCGGAGAAGAAATACGAGGCTAACAATCATGCATATAAGAGTGTAGCAAAGACTTAAATAATATTCATGGATAGAACTGATCATAAACTCACAATTCATCGGATCCCAACAAACACACCGCAAAAAAGAGTTACATCAAATAGATCTCCAAGAACATCGAGGAGAACATTGTATTGAAGATCAAAAAGAGAGAAGAAGCCATCTAGCTACTAGCTATGGACCCGTAGGTCTGTGGTAAACTACTCACGCATCATCGGAGGGGCAACAAGGATGATGAAGAACCCCTCCATGATCATTGCCCCCTCTGGCAAAGCGTTGGAAAAGGCCTCTAGATTGGATCTCGTGGTTTTGGAACTTGCGGCGGCGAAAACTGTATTTCCTGAACTCACATAGGGTTTTCGGGATTTTAGAGTATTTATAGAGGCGGGGGTAGGTCAAAAGGGTGTCTGTGGGCTCCACTACCCACCAGGGAGCGCTGGGGGCCGTTGGAGCACCCTGGTGCCTAGTGGGTCCCACGGGCCTCCTCCAGTGTGCTCCTTTGGCTCCCTGGGTGTCTTCTGGGCAGAAAAATTCTCAAAAATGTTTCATGGCATTTGGACTTCATTTGGTATTCATATTTTGCAAAGTAAAAAACAAGCAAAAAAACAACAACTAGCACTGGGCACTATGTCAATAGGGTAGTGCCAAAAAATGATATAAATTTGCTAGTAAATATATATATAACATCCAAGATTGATAATATAACAGCATGGAATAATCAAAAGTTATAGATACGTTGAAGACGTATCAAGGAGGTAGTGGCGTGCATAGCAATGGCCGTCGTGCCCACATGGTCATCATCACCATCATCTTCATCTCTGGACATGTATTCTTCATGGACTAGCTAGAGCCTTGTCATCTTTCCTCTTTGTGAACTTGGTGAACTTCTTCTTCTTCTTGAGCACAAGCTTCTCAGACATGTCTTCACGTCTCTCATACAGACAATCATGCACAAAGTGTCTCGGGCTATCACAATTTTAGCATTTTCTTCGTCTGAACAATCTTCCTTGAAGATTCTTCATGTTGTTTGCTATGGTCCTAGAATACTTTTTCACTAAGATAGCCAAGTGTTCCGCAAAGTCATTTATCGGGCATGAAGTGTCGACATCTTCCTCACAAGTCTCTTCAACCACTTCTTCGTCCCTTGAAGGTTGACTAACAACTTTCTTGGCCTTCAAAGCAAGATTGGAGTTCTTGGTTGCTTGAGCAATTGCAAAGGTCTTATTGGACTTGGTCTCCAAAAGAACATGAGTTGAGAAGGTGGAGACAACTTGAGCCACGATCAACTTGTGATAATTCAAGTGTTGGTGAATCATCATGACCATGGTATGTTTCGTGAGAACCATAGCATCTATGAACTTGTCCTCAATGAAATCATCATTTTCCCAAGTGCACCCAAAGGTTCTTAAGTTGAGCATAGGAGACTTCAACCTTTGGTACACCTCTTCCATGGACTCATCCTCATTTCTCACAAATAGATTGACTTCTTGCTTGAGAAAAGCCAACCAAGATCTTTGAATTGCTTCATCTCTTTCGAGAGCCTACTCAAGGCAATCCCAAATTTCCTTGGCGGTCTTGAGATGAGCAATGAAGTAACTATAGTCATCGGTCACTGCGGTGCGCAAGATGTTGTGGGAAGTTGCATTGAGTTGATCATCAACAGCTTCCCTTGTAGTGATATTGATTGGGTCCTTGGGATTGAATCGATTGACCAGAATCCACCATAGTTGAGTAGACACACTGTGAATATGAGACTCCATATCTAGCTTCCACTTAGCAAACGCATTAGCTTTCAAAGTGGGCGGAGGCCCAAGAGGATTAATGTGAGGGCGTTGCAAGGGTTGGGGTGAGTAAAAAGGTTCCATGGCATTGTACTTAGGAACTTGGGTGCGAGTAGGAGATGCAAGGGGTTCTCTGGAATCATCCGCATCATGGATGGCATTTGGTTCAAATGAGTTTGATGCGGATGTCGAGGGATTTAAGCGAGCATCAATTTCCTCCTCGACCGAGGAACGAACTTCTTTCAACATGGCGGTTTTGAGGTCCACGAATATTGAAAGAATGTTGGCCGTAGTTAAGGGGGCACCCAGGTCAATGGGGGCGGCAGGGGCAATGACAAGGGCAACAAGTGCATTGAGCATGGCGGGGGTAGGTTTTCACCAACCTCCACAAGGGGTGCGACAACTCCCACATTCCCTGGGTCGTACATGTCCTCTAAGGTTGTAAAACCTTATATTGGAGCACGAGGCTCTGATACCAATTGAAAGGATCGATATGGTCGACTAGATGGGGAGTGAATAGGAGACTACAAATTTTAATGTTTCTTGTCAATTTTAAGGTTTAGAGGATACATAGGGTTCACTAGATATGCAACTAGGTGAACACAACCTATATGACAAGCAAGCTTGAAGCTAAATATGCTAGGAAACAATCTAATTAGCAAGCCAACAAGCATACAAAGCAAAGTAAAGTGCGGGAAAGGATTAACCACAACTGAGACGAGGATGCAGATTTTATCCCGAAGTTCACTCTTCCTTGGGGAAGACCTACTCTCCGTTGAGAGCGGTGCTGGAGCCAAAGCTTGCGAAATGCCACCGAAGGCTCGCCGTAATATCTTTTGAGTCACCCCAATGGACGAGCCTCGAATCACTCAGGGTTGGTCTTGAAGGCGACCACCACACCTTTACAAACTTCTCCAGAGCACACCACAAGCAAGGAAGCTTTTGGACGAACCTCTAACCACCTAGGAGCCCAAGCTCCAAGAGTAACAAGTCAATGGTGGAGAAATGTTGTGGGGAATGCGATTTGGTTTGGTCAAAGTGTAGATCGGGTCTTGCTCTCGAATCCCCAAAGTTTCGACAAGTTTGGGTGTAGGGATTGAGAGTATTGAGCAAAATGAGGTGTGGCAATGGTGGAGCTCAACAAGACATTAGGGTTAGCGATGGAGGAGGAAGAAGGTGGGTATTTATAGTGTTCTTGGCTGGGTACTTTTTCTGCCCATTGGACCCCGTGCGCACGGGGTGTCCAGGAACTTACATAGGTACCCAGAGAGTTTACATAGTACCCTGTGCACATGGGGGACAACAGACCCCGTGCGCACGGGGTACCTACAAAGTCCTGACTACCCCGTGCGCACGGGATCAAAAGACCCCGTGCACACGGGGTACCCAGAAACCTTCTGTAGCAAACTTTCTCGGTACCATAGCTAGCACACTACAGATATTTGGTGGTAGGAGTGAGAAGGTGATAACCCACAAGTATAGGGGATCGCAACAGTTTTTGAGGGTAGAGTATTCAACCCAAATTTATTGATTCGACACAAGGGGAGCCAAAGAATATTCTCAAGTATTAGAAGCTGAGTTGCCAATTCAACCACACCTGGAAACTTAAAATCTGCAGCAAGGTATTTAGTAGCAAAGTAATATGATAATAATGGTAATGGTGGAAAAAAAGTAACGGAGGCGAAAGTAATATTTTTGGGTTTTATAGTGATTGTAACAATAGCAACGGAAAGTAAATAAGCGAAGAAAAATATATGAAAAGCTCGTAGGCAATGGATCGGTGATGGAGAATTATGACGGATGCGATCGATCATGTAACAGTCATAACATAGGGTGACACAGAACTAGCTCCAATTCATCAATGTAATGTAGGCATGTATTCCGAATATAGTCATACGTGCTTATGGAAAAGAACTTGCATGACATCTTTTGTCCTACCCTCCCGTGGCAGCGGGGTCCTATTGGAAACTAAGGGATATCATGGCCTCCTTTTAATAGAGTACCGGACCAAAGCATTAACACATAGTGAATACATGAACTCCTCAAACTACGGTCATCACCGGTAATGGTCCCTATTATTGTCACTTCGGGGTTAATGGATCATAACACATAATAGGTGACTATAGACTTGCAAGATAGGATCATGAACTCACATATATTCATGAAAACATAATAGGTTCAGATCTGAAATCATGGCACTCGGGCCCTAGTGACAAGCAGTAAGCATAGCAAAGTCACAGCAACATCAATCTCAGAACATAGTGGATACTAGGGATCAAACCCTAACAAAACTAACTTGATTACATGATAAATCTCATCCAACCCATCACCGTCCAGCAAGCTTACAATGGAATTACTCACGCACAGCGGTGAGCATCATGAAATTGGTGATGGAGGAAGGTTGATGATGACGATGGCAACGGATTCCCCTCTCCGGAGCCCCGAACGGACTCCAGATCAGCCCTCCCGAGAGATATTAGGGCTTGGGGGCGGCTCCGTATCGTAAAACGCGATGAATCCTTCTCTCTGATTTTTCTCTCCCCGAAAGTGAATATATGGAGTTGGAGTTGAGGTCGGTGGAGCGTCAGGGGGGCCACGAGGAAGGGGGCGCGCCCCCACCCTCGTGGACAGGGTGTGGGCCCCCTAACGTGGATCTTTCTTCCACTATTTTTTATATATTCCAAAAATAATCTCCGTTAATTTTCAGGTCATTCCGAGAACTTTTATTTCTGCATGAAAATAACACCATGGCAATTCTGTTGAAAACAGCATCAGTCTGGGTTAGTTCCATTCAAATCATGCAAGTTAGAGTCCAAAAAAGGGTAAAAGTGTTTGGAAAGGTAGATAAGACGGAGATGTATCAGAAGGCTGGTGTATAAGTTTTGGCAATGGCATTCCCACATGACATAAATCCACAATGACCCCTTTTAATAGCGTGATCTTTCCTAGGACTCGAATCGAACCAAAAAGAAAACCTTTGAGCCGTCGGTAAACCACGCCTTTGATCTTTTTGAATTGGGGGGTCGCACACCTCCATCAAGAATAACTTGGAACCAATATCCTGAGATAAACTTTAGCAACCTATATTAGTTCCACTGACCATATTGTCATCACACCAAAATATAATATAAGTGACACAGACACTTCCACATGTCAATCATTGATCTTCTCTGAAATCTATTATCAATGTGCATTAGATCAATGACATATATGTTGTTACTAATTACCAAAACGACCTAGGGATTAATTGCACTTTCACTAAGCATTACATCCGTGACAAGTAGACCGTTAAACTTACTACGTCTACTACTATTACCCCGCTTCAAGAGCGCTTCTATGCTTGCCTCTCTACGTATTAAGTTCATGACAAACAGAGTAATGCAAGAAGTATGATGACAGAATGTAGACAAAAGAAAACCAGGCAATATGATTAAACCCCGCCGTTTTCCCCTTAGTAGCAACAATACAAATACGCGCCTCGCTACCCCTCTATCATAGAGAGAGGACACCGCAATATTGAACCTAATACAAAGCACCTCTTCTGCTGAAGATAAATCAATCTAGTTGGCCAAACCAAGTGGATGGATAGGGAAGAAATAGAAAGTTATAATAATCACACATAATAAAGTTTGAAGAAGACTCAATTACTTTCAATGAATAACCCAATCATAAACCCACAATTAATCGGATCCCAACAAACGCACCACAAAAGATTACATCGAATCGATCTCCGAAGAGAACACTGAATTGAAGACGAGAGAGAGAGAGAGAGATCTAGCTAATAACTATATATGGACCCATAGATCCTGTTGGAACTATTCGTAGATCATCGGAGGTGTAGCAAGGTTGATGTAGAAGCCCTCCTTGACAGATTCCCCCTTTGGCAGAGTATCGGCGAAGGCCTCCATATGGGATCGAGGAAGAATAGGGACTTGCGGTGGTGGAAAAGTTGTTTGGTTGGTGCTTCTCGGGGTTTTCCAATATTTGGGAGTTTATACGCTGGAATTAGGTCAGACAGAGCCACGATGGGTCCACAAGACATCATGCTGTGCCCACCCCCCACCCCCCACCCCGGGCGCGCCCTATTGTCTTGTCGTCTCCTCATTTCTCTTCTAGATTCCCTCGAAAGCTTCCGAGGTCTCTTTTGGTCCAGAAAAAATCGTAAAAAAGTTTCATCATGTTTGCATTCCATTTGGTATGGATTTTCTGTAAAACCAAAAACAAGCAGAAAACAACCACTGGCACTAGGTGAATAGGTTAGTTCCCAAAAATGATATGAAATTGCATATATAATATAAAAGATTGATAATATAAGAGCATGAAATAATAAAAAAATAATAGATACGTCGAAGACGTATCAATTACATCTTGTAGTTGATGCTAATTGGTTTATTTGGTGGAAGATCATATGTTCAGATTGTTAATCATATATTTTTCTCCTCTAATCATGAACATGAGTATGATTTGTGAGTAGTTCCATTTGTTCTTGAGGACATGGGAGAAGTCTTGTTATAAGTAATCATGTGAAGTTGGTATTCATTCAATATTTTGATGAAGTGTATGTTGTTCTTCCTCTATTTTTTTCAAAAAGGGGGGTCTCCCTAGCCTCTGCATCAGAACGATGCATACAACTAACTTAATAAAATAGCAAATAGGTTCAACAAAGGTCTGAAAGTCTCAATGAAAGTAGAGAAAAGGTCACAGTGAGCCAATAAAAAAGTAGCCATAAAGACACAACCGGCTGGCATAAGAAAGATAGGGAAACTAATTGCCTATCCTATTACATGACAGCCATCCAAACCGGTTGAAAATATCCCGTGCTACCATCTCCCGCCCAATAGATCCAGTAACCAAACGCTCCCTGGCCTTCATCGGAGTGAGTAGCGACCACATACGGATCAACGCAGTGGCTCGGAAGATAAACTGCAAAAAATGAATATTTGTTGTTCTGTTAAAAACCAAATCATTTCTGCAGTTCCAGACTGCCCACAATAAAGCACATACTCCTACGCGAATGTGTCTCGTTGTTTCGTACTCTATCCTGTAAAGCCACATCCCAAATAACGTGCTGACAGAATTCGGAGGAGTAATGTTAAAGGCTATGTGTACCGTCCGCCATAGAACTTTTGCCAGCGGGCAGTCAAGAAAAAGGTGTTTGATAGTTTCACCCTGATCACAAAAACTACATCTAGTAGGTCCTGTCCAGTTACACTTTGCCAGATTGTCCTTAGTTAAAATGACTTGTTTATGTAAAAACCACATAAACACTTTAATTTTCAAAGGAACTTTGACTTTCCAAACACATTTGGAACTAGGAATGGAGTTAGAATTGATAACATCAACATACATGGATTTAATTGTAAACTCTCCAGTCCTAGTAAGCTTCTAGTGCAACTGATTGGGCTGTTGAGACAGCTGAACCTCCATCAGTCTACTCACTAAATGGAGCCAAGCTTCCCAATGATTTCCAGCAAGCGTCCTCCTGAATTGAATATTGAGGGGGGTGGACTGAAGTACTGTTGCAACGTAAGCGTCTCGTCGTCGAACAATACTATAAAGAGACGGGTATTGAAGCGCGAGGGGTGTTTCCCCTAGACAAGTATCCTCCCAGAATCGCGTGTTGGTGCCATTTCCGATTATAAACTTTGTCCTATTGAAAAAAACTGATTTGACTCTCATCAGCCCTTTCCAAAAAGGCAAGTCCGTCAGCCTCGCTGTCACCTGGGACAAAGTTTTGGAGTGAAGATACTTACTACGGATAACTTAGACAGCCACTTGCTAAGAAGACATATGTTCTTGACGTCAAGATTTTCAATGCCAAGACCCCCTTGGTCTTTTGGTCTACAAATATATCCCATTTGGAGAGTCTGTATTTTCTTTTTAGTTCATCACTCTGCCAGAAGAATCGGGATCGATAGAAGTCCAGCCTTTTCCTAACTCCAACTGGAACCTCTAAAAAAGACAAGAGAAACATAGGCATACTCGTGAGAACCGAATTAATAAAAATTAATCATCCTCCGTATGACATGAGCTTGCCCTTCCAGCAGATCAGTTTCTTCTCAAATCGATCCTCAATGCACTTCCATTCTTTGTTTGTCAGCTTACGATGGTGAATTGGTATACCCAAATACGTAAAAGGTAAAGCCCCCAATTCGCACCCAAACAATGGCCTATAAGCCTCTTGTTCCTCATTGGCTCTTCCAAAACAGAATAATTCGCTTTTATGAAAGTTAATCTTTAAACCGGTCAATTGTTCAAATAAGCATAACACCAGCTTCATGTTTCTGCTTTTGCCAAGTCATGCGCCATAAAGATGATAGTATCAACGGCGTACTATAGAACAGACACACCTCCATCAACTAGATGAGGCACCAAGCCACCTACCTGACCAGCCTCCTTAGCCCTTCCTATTAGAATTTCCTACATATCGACTACAATGTTGAACAAAATAGGAGACATCGGATCACCTTGTCTCAGGCCCTTATGTGTCTGGAAATAATGACCTATGTCATCATTCACTTTAATTCCAACACTCCCTTTTTACGTGAAAGATTCTACCTGGCGTCGCCAGGCTTCATCAAAACCTTTCATACGCAAGGCCTGTTGAAGAAAAGGCCATTTGACTTTATCATACGCTTTCTCGAAATCCACCTTGAAAACAACTCCATCTAGTTTTTTTGTGTGAATTTCATGCAGCGTTTCATGAAGGACCACAACCCCTTCTAGGATGCTTCTGTCCGGCATGAAAGCAGTTTGGGAATGTTGCACCACAGAATGAGCAATCTGCGTGAGCCTATTAGTCCCTACCTTGGTGAAAATTTTGAAACTAACGTTAAGAAGACAGATCGGTCTGAACTGCTCAATTCTCACAGCCTCTGTTTTCTTAGGAAGCAGAGTTATCGTTCCAAAATTCAGGTGAAATAACTTAAGCTATCCGGAGAATAAATCATGGAACATCGGTATCAAATCCCCCTTAATAATATGCCAGCACTTTTTATAAAACTCTGCCGGAAATCCATCCGGCCCTCGAGCCTTATTATTTTTCATCTGTGAAATGGCTTCAAATACCTCTTTCTTCGAAAATGGGGCAGTCAAAATATCATTCTCATCTGCAGCAAGTTGAGGAACATCCTCAATCCTAGACTCATCCAGGGATACACAATTATCCTCCGGAGGCCCAAACAACTACTTGTTGTATTCGGTTATGTATAATTTTAGGTTTTCATGTCCTAAAATCGTTCCTTCATCTTGCTCAAGCTGAAAGATTCTTTTCTTTTTGTGCTTGTAATTGGTGATCATGTGAAAGAATTGAGTGTTCGCATCCCCCTGGACAACTTTGCGAACCTTAGCTCGCAGTGCCCACTTCAATTCTTCTTCACGGAGAAGTTCTTTCAATCTCATCTCCGCATCAAGTTTAGCATGAAGCTCCATGGTCTATAGAATTGTGGACTCGGCTTTTAAATCTAGGGACTGAATAAGTGTAAGGAGCCTTTCCTTTTCAACCTTATAAATCCCACTAAGATGCTTAGCCCACCCATGCAAGAAACTTCTTGAGTGCCTTATCTTATTCTACCAACGCTCAACTGAAGTCCTACCTCCTGCATCCTTAGCCCATTCCCTGGCTATCAGATCCAAGAAGCCTTCTCTTTCAAACCATGCCAATTCGAAGGAAAAGGAATTTTTGTTCCCCATGTGGGTTGCCTCACCAGAGTCCAGTAAAGGTGTGTGGTCAGATATTCCGCGCGATAGCGCCTGGACCGTTACCAAGGGAAATTTCTGTTCCCATTCGACGCTCGCAAGGACTCGATCCAGCTTCTCAAACGTCGGCTTTGGCAAGGTATTAGCCCAGGCAAATTTTCTACCCGAAAGCTCTATCTCTCTCAGATCCAAGCTTTCAATAATGGTATTAAACATGAACGACCACCTGCCGTTGAAATTA